>NW_013665754.1:555436-565050 GCF_000517525.1 Limulus polyphemus
TTTTTAACTGTTATGTTTTGTTTTGAACACAAGAAAACTTACTGTCGGGTGAAGTTAGATATAACTACCATTTTTTAAAAATGAAAGCCATAACCAGGCAAAACACATGTTCTTTATCATCTTCGAAATATTAATGTGTCAAGTGTAGTAAAAGGACAACTAAAAGTATATTTTCACACTCAGTTATATGTTGATAAGACAAACAAACATAAACACATGTTCTTTATCATCTTCGAAATATTAATGTGTCAAGTGTAGTAAAAGAACAACTAAAAGTTTTCACACTCAGTTATATATTGATAAGACAAACAAACATAAACACATGTTCTTTATCATCTTCTAAATATTAATGTGTCAAGTGTAGTAAAAGAACAACTAAAAGTATATTTTCACACTCAGTTATATATTGATAAGACAAACAAGCATAAACACATGTTCTTTATCATCTTCTAAATATTAACTTTTAGTTGTCCTTTTACTACACTTGACACATTTATGTTTGTTTGTCTTATCAATATATAACTGAGTGTGAAAACTGCATTTCCCTCTTTTGCAGAAATAAAAAGATTAAAAGCTAAATTTTTTATGGGATGTGAAACAAAAGTTTTGTTTTAGCTTCAATTAAAATATTCCTCAAAGTGTTCACATAACTTTTGGTCTTCATAAAATATCTCAGCAGAAGACCATAGCTATCACAGATATTTTTTCTTTAAATATTTCTATACTTTAAATGTCCATTTCAGAGTTTCAGCTAACATGTAGGTGATGCAACATTGTTACCTATCACAGCTGATAACATTAAATGGTGATATCAAAATGTTTCTATATACCCAGCACCTACAAACAGGTAATAATTGGTACTTAATTTTTTATAATTGTAAAAATATCCTTTCTGTTACTTTTACCACAATTAACAAATATATCAATCATAAACAAATAATTAAATATGATATTAACATCCACTTAATTATATTCATGTAAAGCAAAGGGTTACTACACATCTTATATAAAATGATGAAACCATACATTCTCAACTTGTGTCTTAAATAAAATACTTTTCAGGATATAAAGTATTATTTGTATACATTTCAATCAACTACAACATTGTTATTCAACTTGATGTATTGGTTACTCATAACAAACACTTGCAATAATTTAACCCTTTCAGTACTTCACCCACCCCACCACCCAGAGTGACCCAGTTGCTGAGTATTTGTCAAAAAAACTGATAAAACTTAAAAAGAAATAAACTACATCCTGTGTTTATGATCCTTAGTTATTATTACTTGTAATAGTTACACTTATGTTACTATTTAGTAGTTTTTTAACGTGTGATAGTCTTTGAAGCAATTTTCAAAATACAGAAATGCATCATATTCTTGGCACCAGAACCTTGAACCTTTTTGCTTGTGTGGTTTTCTCACTCAGTGTAGGCAAAATAACATGCTCTATGTTGGCTTTGTTTACTTGCTGATGGTGGCAGTTTCTCATAAAAGTGTTTTCCTGTTAGTCTCTTCAGATGTGGTGCACCACAATGCATCTTTTCCAAGATCTGTTGTATTACTGAAAGTATAAAGTCTCTCAGAGTTCATTTTTTGTCAGTTTTCAATAAGTACAAATTGTAGACATTCAGTTAACTGATGTCTCACATATGAAAGAAAATTTTCTTGTACTATTTCATGTATTTTCTTACACACTCAACAGACCTAATCATCATACCAACTTTGTCAATAACATGTATGTTATGTACATAATCTAGTACTGCCACTGGTTTAATTATTTTCTGCCCAGTTTTCCAGTCCTTCTTTTCACTGTCATCCATTTGTCTTTCATACACAGTTGACAAGAGGCATACATCTCGCTTGTCATGCCACTTTATCACCAGTATTTTGTTTGAGTTCACAAAGTAACATTCATGCGACTTAATTTTAGAAGATAAAAATGGCAGATGATTACTATTTTACGTCACTGTCCAAAATGAATTAGCTTTATTTTCTAACAGATAGTTGCACAGATCAGGATTAGTATACCAATTATCAGTATACGGTATATGATCCTGGCCAATGTAGATTTTTATCACCATTGTGCCAGATAAGTCTAATGGGCAATTCTTTAGTATGTCTGATGATTTTCCTATACACACTATCACATTCAAAATATATCCAATTTTACAGTCGTACAACACAAAAAGTTTGATTCCAAAACAATGTTTTTTAGATGAAATCCTAAGCAACCTTTGAACATGACCAAAAATTTGCCAATTACCAGTTTCTGAAATGGCTTGAAAATTGTTGTCTTTCAGATATGAAAGAACATACTTTATCTTGAATAGCTTGTCCTCATCTTGATTTTCATTATCTGCAAAATGAAAGAATTACAAAAGCAAATTAAAGCAGTTTCTGCTCATGTATTGGCCAAATATTTTTGTGTGGAGTAGTAGATCCAATGACCAACAGTCTTTCAGACCTTGTTTTCATGTGTGGCATAAGCCTTACAAGTGAAAACAAAAACATAGTTCACTAACATCTGTATCTTTCCACTTAAGCATTCTTGAACCAGTGGACATCTCAATCTTTTCAGCACAGTACTAATAATATTTGTTTTTTTCATGCACAATGTGGTTCTTCAAAGTTTCATCAAAAAATGTCTTGAAATATTTTAGCTCAACTGGTTTTTCACTTTTTCCATCGTCCTGCTGTATTCCAGAACTAGAAGCATCAAAAGCAGGTAATTCTGGGATACATCTATAACATACACTGGGCCTCCACTCAATGCATGGCAGGCGAGAGTAGAGGAGGTCATGAGGTAGTGCCTTCACCAGCATTGTCATCAATTTCTTCACTCATTTTGTTAGTGCAATTCTTAAATCTCAAAGTCCTCATCACTTCCTTGACATGATCCTACTAGGTCATGAGCTAGTGCCTTCACCAGCATTGTCATCAATTTCTTCACTCACTTTGTTAGTACAATTCTTAAATCTCAAAGTCCTCATCACTTCCTTGACATGATCCTATTAGGTCTTCATCATGCTCATTTCCATTTCACAAAACTTTGCTTATGTTGTCATCTTTTGCTGGCTGCTTTTGTCTGCAGCAACCTTGTAACATGATAGGTCCCCTCCATCATATTTTAGGGGTAACTGAACCATCTTTGTGTTTATAGGTGAATTCTTGCTGTTATATACATATATAAACTAGTTACCATACCAGAGCACCAATAAAAATAAACCCACATGTTGCATGATGATAGCACTCTTACTCTTATCTTATATGGTGATAGCACTAAAAGAATGAGTGTATCTATCTCCAAACAATATATTGAGAGACACTTCCTCCAGTCACTCTACTACCCTATTAATTAATTTTTATAAAATGTTAGTAATAAAAAAAAGGTAAGCCTCAAAATGTTCGATTGTCTGAATATTACCTTTTCTAGTTGCTATTGAGAGACTCAATAATGCCCCTACACAGAAAATGAACATTGTACCAAAATACATACCTCCTTGGTTTCTAGAACAAGTTCACTCACACATGCCATGAACAAGTCTTCTCCTTTAAGTCCTTTAAGGTTCCTAAGATAAAATAAAAAAAGATTTAAAAAGTAATATATATATATATATATATATATAAGTCTTTCTTCTAAATATTTGAGCAGCTCTTTGATATAAAAAAACCTGCAACTATATCATAACACTTCTTCTACATGAAGCTCAGTCCACAAAAAGAAGAAAAAACTATTGAATAAATATTATGTAACACAGTCCACATTACAATACCATGCAATAAAGTCCATGTTACAATATTATGCAACAAAGTCCATGTTACAATATCAAGTAACAAAGTCCATGTTACAACATTAAGTAACAAAGTCTATGTTACAATATCAAGTAACAAAGTCCATGTTACAATCATCTGTGAACATATAAAGCTCTATTTCATGTAATTTAGTTTCTTCAGTTCATGTTTAAAACTGCAGTTTCTGGCTTTGATGCTTGATGACAGTTAATACATTAATCATTTTAGCAAAAAAAAAAAAACCTCTACACCTCTGAGTAAACTATAAAATTAGAGAGAAAAAATAACAGTTAAATGTAAAAATTAAACAACGGTGTTCATAGCACAGTTATGTACTGAAACTATTGACCTCTAAAATAAAACCAAGAAAAAATATTATCCCTCTCACATGACTGTGTTGTTGAAAAAAATCAATTTCTGTTTGTAGTTGTCAAACTTTCCTACAACTCTTACATAAAAACCTTTTATCTAATTCACACTAAACCTTCCCTGCAGTTCATACTATATTAGAAGCACCAAATCTTTCAGTTCACATAATACTAAAAGAAACAAATGTAATATTTTATCTTAGTTTCACACTAACCTGAGAAGATAGAAGTACTGAATAGCTTCCCGAGGATCAGTGGCTTCAAATTTATGGGTGTAAATCATAATAAGATGGGCAAAATTCAATCTTCGTGATGGTGGTTTATCACCAGGATTTTTGGACACTGTATAAGGGTAAGTAAAACCTTCTTCACACAAACATTATTTAATATTTAAGTTACATTCTAATTTTGACAAAACATTTAAGAATATTAACAGTAAAGTTCTTATAGTTTAGTATACCAATTTAACATCAAAATTCTGAAGATGGTTCTATCCCCATATTTCCACTATCTATATAACTTATATTTTAAAATTAGCACAAAATAAATTAACTGAATTTGAAATAAAGTATTTTGAATCCAATTATTAACAACTCTAAGTCCTCTGTGAACTGTGATTATTAATATTATGGCAAATTTTTATACAGTAACTTTATCAAAATGGGAATAATAATAATAAATTCTATATAACAAGAAAATAATGATATTAGTTATTTTTTAAAGTTTCTCAACCCATTCTCAATATATATTTTTGAAGGAAAAATGGTTTCTTTCATTGTGTCGCATACACCTTTTATGGCTGAAAGTTTTATTTTACAGTAAAACGGATACTAACAATAACCTGAAAAATACTACAAGATTCTGAAAAAAATAGTTTATCTCATATTTGCCAAGCCAATTTTTTTTATCATTTCATAAAATATATTTATCATGATTATGTTTAATAGTCCAATATTTGATAACACATGTATAAAAAAAAATTCCTTTTTAAATTCTTTCTCAACAACTCAAATAAAAAACAAACTACAGCTACATTTTTAAGATTAAGTTTCTGTACTTACAGAGAGGAGCGTTTAAGTTTATAGGCAATGCCAGAAGGTTCTGCTCATACAGTGTAATGGCCACGTGCACTGCATGACAACGCAAGTGTTCCATGCGAGAGAGAAACTCAATGGCTGCTTCAAACTGACCAGAGAGAAAAAGGACTTGGAAAAATAAATAGGGCTGCTGATATGCATTGAAGTGGCTTTCTCCTGAAATAAAAACACAATGAAATAATAAAAATTACTACACACACACACACACACAGATGTGTGTCAGATTGAAGATCTAAAAGATTGTAATGAATTTTGTCATCATTTTGCATAACAATTTATTTACATGTTAATACTTTTAATTACCAGCTGGATTTAATAAAATCAACTTTCTCTTAGTGAGACAGTTTTATGTATTCCAATCAAACCTCTGGTTAACTACAAGTATAAAAGGAAAACCATTAAAAAACCAAGAAGATTTTGTAAGCAAGTTAAATTTTTTAACCTTTAACCCGATAACCACCGGCTACTAACTTTCTGAGTAGCCAATGCAAGTCTTGCTATATTTCATTCCAACAATAAAACAAGTGGATAAATTGTTTGAAACTTTATAAGAACTTTCATAAATGCATGTAGTTTAACTTAAGAAGCATAAAGCCAGTTACGTGAATTAGGCTTACCACTTTGAACTGAAAGAGTTTGATTTTTTTATATTCTTTTGCATTTAAATTAGTAGTTTTAAGTTCAATAATATAGCGTAATTTTATATTTAGTTCATAATGATAATAATATGATTCAGTATTTAGAATGATAAACTTGTGTCATTTGTACGTAATACTACTAGTACCAGTAACACAAGAATTTTATATTTTACCTTGTTACTCTTTATTTTGTAGTAAGACCCACACTTCTGTTGTTATTGCTTTAGAATTAAAACAGTAACTGTATAAAAAGCTTATTCTGATATTTTGCAAATGGTTTAAAACTCGGTGTGCAAGTGACAACAATAAAACCCATATGTTGGTTGTGAAACAGACTAAATACATTTGTCTCAATAATACAGTGAAGCTATGACATTGTCACAGTAGAGTCTCAATACACTGAAGAGCTTAAGTATCAAATTCCACCATAAATCCTGCCTATAATGAGAGGAATGTGACCAGGACTAATCTTTTAAGTGCTGTAAAGTAATTTTATTTGTAGTTTATGGTGTCTGTATCATTTGGTAATCTCTTCTAACAGGATGTATTAAATAATTAGGGTCAGGTGGTGTTATTCAAACCAACTGTACTGTAAACTATTACATACATTTGCTAGTAGTAGCAGTTAGTTTTGTCTGTATAGTGAAACAACATACAAGGACATATGTTCAAATAAACTTGTTTGACAGTTCAAAGAAATGATATTCAAGTATGGAAAATCTTTCTTACTATCATATCTACAGGAACGTTCAAATGTGCCTGTGCTGGACTGGACGAGAGTGACCACCAATAGGCATGATAGGTTACGGCAAATGTACAAAGTTCACGCTACTAACCTCACGATTTATTCGGCACAATTAACAAAAGTTTGGCTGCAATGAAACAAACTTGAAATAAAAATACATTTATGAAACAAAATAAAAATAATTGTTTGGGTTTACACAGAAATATTATTTTCAGGTTTTGTATATTACTTGAAATCATAAGGAGAGAACGTGATTATTAAAAAAAAATTGAAAATGGACAAAATTTGCATTTTATAGATGATAAACATTTTTTAGAGATTTTAAAATAATGTACCAAAACATAAAAAGTAATCATTTCCTAATGATATTTTCCAAGATATTAAAGATCATAATGCAAAAAAACTAAATTTATCAAAATAAAGACATTGCACTCGCCACTCAATAGCTCTTAACCCTAACATTCGTGGATCAACCTCTTTCCTAAAAAATATATATATTTTGAGTTAATTTTTCAGTATAATGATTAATATAAATATATACATGATACGACATGACTTAAGCTACTATAGAAAAATAATAAGTCACATACAACCTATGCAGTTTTTTCAAGAAGCAAGTTTTCTCAGGCTTATAAAAAAAAAACTATTGACCAATACTAAATACAACCTCTATATAAAATGGCAGTTACTATAATATAAACCACTCACATTCATAATGTAAAATCCAGCGAACGTTTGATCACGTGCTTTGCTTATGATCGTACAATTTGTCAAACATTAAATACAGCGATTGGTATAATATGGTACTGAAATTGACACCTTCGAATAGGATTGGTTAAATGTTTTACAACCGAGGTTTAACATGCCCAGATGATGTTTTATAAAGAAAACAGACTAGAAAAAGGTTTAGATACCAATCATAGATGGCAGGACAGGCACTGATGTGGAAGGAAATTTTTTTTTTTAAATCTTTTTTGAAAAAAATTTTCTTCCTAAAGATAGCTTATTTATAGTCTCAAACATATTTTGGGATTTTTTAAAATTAAATTTCTCTTTAAACTTCATTAAGATAATACAATTTTGTACAAATAATTGAATGTTATGCTACTATTTACAAAAATAAAATCTGAAATCCAATAAAAGATAAGTTCTCTATAATTTTTTCAATTCACAAATGTGATTTTGCCCTCACGATAAAATCAAAATGGCCATGGCAGGTAACGGGTTAATGATGCTGAAAATGTGGCTTTATTGATATATACTGAATTTACTCCCAGCAAGTAGACCTTAGTACTAGCTAGTATGGAGACTTGAGAATGGTATATTTCATTTAAAAATTGTCTCAAAAAGACACGTCCAAAACCACCCTCTTTGGGAGTTTCTGGATTGAACTTACATATTACATTTAACAAATTGTAGGGTAAAGACACCCCTTGGCTCCTGAAGGATGTGTTAAAAATAAACCTTTAGCAAATTCATAATTTTACATTCGAAACAAAATAAATAAAAGCATGTATTTAACTATTTTTTGTCTAAGTTTTAACATAATTTATTTTCAAGAAATAAGCAAGAGTATATTAATATCATATACAAGCTGAATGTATAAGATGGGAAATTATGAATTTTAAGATCTTTTTTGGACTGTTTTTGTGGTTTTGACCTTGTTAGCTTGCTGAGCTTGAGCTGCACACTTTAATTTCGGCATTTTCAAAATTGAAATGCTGCGGATAAAACATGCATATTATTATACTTGTATTATTGTAAAAATTTTGTGATGTTGCATCAGTGCATTTCCTTGACAGTCAAAGAAATGTAATGGGGAATTTCAGCCAATGATTATGATTTTTTGTGCCAGCAATACCAAGCTTGGGGCACAAATACACTTGATTTGATTTTGTTACTGATCACCATCTCTACCAACCTACCTATGCCCAAAGTGGTGCATCGTCCATCTTATATATATACACATGGCTGGAAGTGTTTTAAAAAGACAAACTTGCTTGTCGTGGCAGAAAGCACCATTGTTTCATGCAAGTTGCATGTCGATTGGTACCACAACAGCCAAGATATTAGTGTGACAGAAGGAGGGCCCAGCTTTCCATCTTTATATGGTACAATATCTGTACAATGGAAGAGAAGCTCCAAGACAAAAATCTAGTTATGAACAAGTTTCAAGGTATAAGTGAACTGTGACAGATTAATTAACAACAGTAGAATATTAAACTCACATTAACAGGATTATGTAATATGCAAGTTGCATGTCAATCAGTACCACAATAGTCAAGACACTGGAATTACAGATGGAAGGCTCGAGTTTTTCTCTTTATATAGTAGATATCTGTACAATGGAAGAGAAGCTCCAAGACAAAATCTAATGCATTCGTCTTTGGTTTGGAATTAATTTGAGATAGTAAAATTTGCAAGTTACATTCTGAGAAGCAGTAGGTAAAGATGCTATATTAAACCCAAAACATTTCATGAAAGATGTGTTAGTAGGAATGTTTATATTTTAACCCAAGACATTATTTCCCCCCTATCTGAGGCATTCCTAAAAGTACTCAGCTTGGATCATACAGTCTTAACAATCTCAGCATATGTTTATATTGCATTTCCATATTTTCATGCCTCCAGTTGCAGTGCAATTTTTGCCTTTTCTAACTGCTTCAATCATCTCTATAAATACTTTCAATGTAGTTGTTTGGAAATACTAAAAACTGATTACTTTATTAAAAGTATCATTAACTAGATCATGGTAGAATGTTTAAAAATACATGCACAGTAACATATTGTATTATCTTGTATTAACAACTTTTGTAGATTATTAACTTAAAATTTAAGCCACTGAATAGCAGAAGTGGTAAATTATGCCAATTTAGTAAAACAAAAACCGTTAATACTTTTCAATGTGAAAGAAGAACAGCTTTCTTGTACACAGTTAGGAATGTAAGTATATATATATATATATATATATT
>NW_013665754.1:565964-573824 GCF_000517525.1 Limulus polyphemus
TTTAAATGCAAAAGAATATAAAAAATCACAAACTCTTCATTTCAAAGTGCTAAGCCTAATTAATGTAAAGACCCTGCACTCGCCACTCGATAGCTCTTAACCCTAACAATTGGGGATCAACTTCTTTCCTAAAAAATATATCTATTCTGAGTTAATTTTTCAATATAATGATTAATATAAACAGATATACCATGCAGCATGACTTAAGCTACTATAGAAAAATAATAAAAGTCATGTACATTCCGTGCAGTTTTTCCAGAAGCAAGTTTTCTAACGCTTATAGAAAAGTACTATTGGTCAATACTAAGAACAACCTCTACATAAAATTGCAGTTACTATAATAAGCACCACCCACATTCATACTGTAAAATCCAGAGAACAACGTTTTGTCACGTGCTTTGCTTATCATCCTATGATTTGTCAAACGTGAAATACAGCGATTGGAATAACATGGTACTGAAATTGACACCTTCGACTAGGATTGGCTAAAAGTTTTACAACTGAGGTTTAACACGCCCAGACGCTGTTTTATAAAGAAAACAGACTAGTAAAAGGTTTAGATACCAATCAGATAGATGGAAGGCCCAGTGCTGAAGTGGAAGGAAAATTTAAAAAAGTTTTTTTAATTTTCTTCTTAGAGGGTGCATATTTACAGTCTCAAACATATTTTAGGATTTTTTTTCATTAAATTCCTCTTTAAAATTCATTAAATAATACAATTTTGTATGGCAGGTAATGGGTTAAATATACACTCATGTCAAAATATGAGTTTTAAAGTAAAACTAGCAGATGAATTATTTTGAATAATTAAAAAAAAACACGAAAAAAACAACAACAAAAGGTTGAATAATAAAGCTGTAAAACTAAACATTTATATTTTCAGTCATACCATATTCTTCAAGCAACATTGTCTGAAAACGAGAGAGCGTCATCCTGTCTTGCTGCAATGCTACTGTGTCTTCTTCTTCTTCCTCAGGTCTAAGCTGACAAATTCTTAGCCATAGATAGTCATCAGTTTTAGTAGCAACCTCTGAATGATCATCAGTGATGTCACAACACCCAAGAATACAATAAACAGCCCTAATAAACATAAACAATACACATATCATCAAATGAATTTACATTTATTATATTTTTAGTATGTGAAATTATTTTTCTGAATAAGTTATTTGTATAATTTCAATTACAGCATCACATACAAAAGCCAAAAAATTTGTATTTGTGGCTGAAATTAATCCTTAACCCTCATGCTATGGGTAGGTCAGAACTTTTTTTAAAAAGTTACATTCAAAATTTAATTAAATTACTTTATTATCAATGTATATAAATAAATTTGGCATCAAAATATAGCTAATAAATCTAATAATAATATTAATATTGTGTTTTAATTTCGCAATTTTAAAATGAAATATTTAAGTAAATTATCAATCTTTCCTTGTATGTGTATCATAACATTTGTTCACTACAACTTGTCCAATTTTTATTTTTTCATTACTCCTCTCCAATGTCCTGAGTTTACTGTAAATTACTCCTTACAGTATAGATATTACTAAAGCATAGCCAAATTTTTATAGCTATCAATCTTCTTTGTTTATGGAGATATAAACTAGAAAGACAGACCTGCTTGCCATGACCACCTATCATATCTTCTCTTTTACAAAATGTCAATTACTATCTCCAACATTTTCTATTACATCATTTATAACCAATAGAAACACAATTTTTTTAATTTACCAAATGACGTATAATGCTACCTTGTTCTAAGAAGAGATTTTTAATTAGCAAACCTACAAATTGGAAGTTGCTATTGCTGAGTTCAGATAAAGTAGCTAAGTTTGGTTTGGTTTGAATTTCGTGCAAAGCTACAAGAGGGCTTATCTGCGCTAGCCATCCCTAATTTAGAAGTGAAAGACTAGAGGGAAGGCAGCTAGTCATCACCACCCGCTGCCAACTCTTGGACTACTCTTTTACCAACAAATAATGGGATTGACTGTAACATTATAACACCCACAAAGATGAAAAGGCAAGCATGTTTGGTGGGACAAGGATTCGAACCCGTGACCCACAGATTGCAAGTCAAGCATCCTAACAACCGGGCCAAAGTAGCTAATGGAATTGTTTTAAGGTAATTATACTTTAGTTAGAATGCCAGTTAAATAATGCTTTGTGCATGTTGTTATTTTGTGTTCTTAACCCTCATGCTACAGGTAGGTCGCACCATTTTTAGTTATATTCGCAATTTAATTAAACTACTTTATTATCAACGGATATGAATAAAATTGACACTAAAACATAGTTAATAAATGATTATGTATGTTTTAATTTCTTATTATTTTGTGTTCTTAAAGGCATATTTGAAATAAAAATAATTTAATAAACTGGTACCATCACTACAAAAAAATAAGCTTAAGTTTCATTAATGGGGTGATGGCAAAAAACAAGAGGCAAACATAAGTACTAAATGTTAACGTTTTCCTAAAGTGAAAATGTATTTCAGATAGATACTTACCTCCCATCACAAAAAGCTTTCTCCATTTATACTGCTCTCTATCGGCACAAATTTCTGCATACTGACATGCAAATGACTATGCAGCATATATCCACCAATAGGAGTGTGATACTACCCCTATTGTAAATAGTGCCCTCTAATATTGCATGTTAACCACTTCAAGATTGGTCAGATCAAACCAAACCACACTGGAAGTGGTGAGAATGGGTGGGAAATGTAAGCAGATGTAAGTATCAATTGCAAATACACTTTCATCTTAGGAAAATGTTAACTTCTGATATGATATTTTACCTCCTCTCACAAAAAGCTAGAATTCCACACTGAACTGGTGGAGAGCCAGTGAGAAGATGATTCCCCTTTTAGGAAGCACCTGAAGGAAAACCTGGGGTGTGAGAAGGAATTAAAAACAACACACCTTTGGGAGACCATGCCACTTCTGAGCCAGATATACTTTTTGCCCTTTAAAAAGGGCAGAAATAAGGAGGAACATAAAGAAAAAACATAGAAATAAGGGGACCCCTGGTGTAGAGTGGCTAGAGCATGACAGGACGTAAATGGGAGTTCGACCCCAACCAACACCTGGTAGCATCTGGAATTGTACATCAGGTCTTCAGTAGGAAGAGTCCTCTGTTTTTCACCTCAAAAATGGGTACCAGCAGGGAAGAGGAATTTCTGTACCAAGAATCTGCCTCTGCATGCATCCACCTCCAACATAAACAACACCAGAAACTGTCAATCGGCAGAAGGTGGATAGCCCAGGTAGGTGATCCTCTCCAGTCCAAAACCTGTTGGCATTGGGAATTTTTTGTCCAGTCTGCATTAGGAGGAAGGTACCCAGCCTTACATATTCGGAAATTCATGTGTCTCAACCAACTACAACCAACACCAAATCCACCTGGAACTGACATCAAGCAGACAACAGGAAGAGGGACTGCTATATGGGGTTGCATCTCCAGTCCAAAATCTGGTGTTATCAGGAATTCATCATCCAGTCCACGTTAGGAGGAGAATAACATCCACACACATGGTAGGACTTATGTGACTGGTCTGGCTCTAACCAACACCTGATTGCCTGGAACCAATATCAGTTGGATAGTAGGAAAGAGGGTGACTCAGCCAGAGGGGCAAACTGCAATATATGGATGAATGCTACATCCAACACTGGGTGGCATCTGGAATGATACATCAGGTCTGTGGTAGGAGGGTGTCACACCATCTACACCTGCAGAATGCCACCACCCTACTCTAAACTTAGTGTCATCGTGCATACTCAGAAGAACAAGCCTCTATGGTCTACTGCCCCAGCAGCTAGGAACTGTTAAATAGAAAGGACTCCCATACTCCACTAGAAGAAGGAGGGAAAATGTGTGGAGGATTACAGCACCGGAGATAGTGCAATGGGTGACTGCAATCCCTAATTTTTAAAAGCAGAGTGATCACATTGATGGAGTCAATCAACCAACATCTGGTAACACAACAGATCATCAGAGATGGGCAGTAATCTCTGTCTGCTTTACTCGTGTTAGTCCATGAGCATACAGCCTTGGATGAACATCTTTATGAAGCAAAAAGTCACCAGATACAATTACTAGCAGTCCAACACAGCACCCATCTCAATGATATACTATATTGAAGCAGAGAGGACACAACTTGACAGATTCGATCAACCAACACTAGGCAGCACCTGCAATTGTACATCAGGTATGTGGTAGGAAGAGCATTCGCCATCACAGTCATCCAGCATGTATATGATCACAAGTTGTACAGTGCAGATTTAAGACATTTAACACTCACCATTGAGCAGGATCCAAGTATGCGATAAAGACCCCTGTAAAGAAACAAAAAATGAATGGAGTACCTACCATGCACAGACACAAATGACAAAACTGATGATGTTCCCCAAGGGAAGATGGAAAAGTGCAGCCAAGAACATGATAAGGTGATTGATCCAAATGGAAGGAAACATGAAAAGGTGACAATCATAAGAAGAAAGGGAAGAAAAACCCCAGGCAAATTCAACATGGAAGGGAAACGGGTAAAAGGTCACAGGAGAGGTGAGTATTTCATGGAAGAAAACAAACACTCGGAAACCATGGAAGGGAGCAGTACAATGTGTCATATACCATCAAAGAGTCCTGACCAGGAAAAGGAAGCAGGTGGGATCAGAATGGTCACAAAAGTGGAAAAAGGAGGGAAGGGAGAAGTACCTTCTTGAGCAGCTGAAGTCTTGGGCATAAAGGAATGATCAGGAAAAAAGTGAATGAGGTAAGTCAAAGACAAAAGGTCCAATGGAGGATGGGGGAAAAAACAAGGAGGACCACATAGAGGTGCTAATTCAGAAGGGAAGCAGGGTGAGGAGGACAGGAAAATGGAAGGAATGAACCACATGGATAACAGTGGCAACTGGAAAACACAAGCAAAGTTCGTAAACGAAAAAGTGGTAGATAATGTTACCCTATAGCCCATACGTAACCAGCAGCATAACACTACACAGAATGATCTGAAGTAAAGGTATAGACGATTAGGAGGATATGTATATAGGTACCAACCTGACCAATCAAGACTGAGAGCATCAGCAGCTCATGCTAGAGGATGAGGGACAACAGATCAAAAATGGGGAAGTAGTGTATTGGGAAGAATGGCAAAATGTTCAAATTTGGGATACTCCAAAGAACACACAAAACCTGAAAAATGGGTAGATCCAAAAACCAAACTGCAGGAAGAATCTTGTCAGGACAGGATAACCGATCTGCAATCAGATTCATGATAGCAATGGGCCCAACACAGAAGATCAAATGTGAGAAAACAAGTGTCAAGATACCCCCCCAAACCAGAATAAGAAGTATCCGTGAGTGGTGACATTTTGGACAAGGAGGAGTAAGAAGACCACCAACAGTAGTATTGTTCCGATCCAACTAGTCAAAGTTGGTCTGTAAGGGAGGGGGAGAGTGAGAGGGGGGATCAACGAGGTCCCAAACAAGGCTACATAGGTAAATTAAAACCCATTGATGATGACACGTGAGAGTGTGACAAAGAGCAAAGAGGGCTTTGAGAGAAGCCCATGTTCCCAAAAGAGAGACAGCTTCCCACACAGCTTGCAACTGAAATGTAACAGGTAGGGCCTGACAGAGAAGGGAATGGGAAAATACCCCAAGATCAACCATAAAATTTATGGGGATGAGGAAAAATTGCTCCACTTTAACAAGTCAACCTACCATGACAGTGTCTTGGAGAAGAAACTGAGGATGTAGGACTGAGTCATCTTGTGAGGAGGCAAGAAGCAGCCGTACGTTCATAGAAAGATGGAAATGAAAGCTCCTTGAATGAAACAGTGGACAAGAAAAAAAAAGGTGGGGGTTGAATGGAAGTAGAGGACCAGACTTACTAAAATGACTTTCAGAACCCATGGATTGACCACCAAACGTGGACAAATTGAAGGAGTCTGGTCCCACCAGCCCTGAGCCAAGAAGGTTGGTCAGAATCAGATAAATATGGGAAAAAGTAATCAAATTATCAGGATCCGATTCTCATAAAGAAAGTAGTGACACAAAATGCTTCAAGTCCAAATAAGGGAAGTTAGAGTGATGATAAACAAAAGCATCCACAGTACATGGGAGTCAAGACATACCGACCCCGAATGCAAATGCTCCCCAAAATGACTCACATAAACCCCAATATCTAGAGAAGGAGGAAACACTAACATTATGACCCAAAGTCTAGTCCCCGAGAAGAGCAGAGGTGGAACATAGAAAAATGAGAGTTAAGGACAGAACATAACATACCTGAAAATTCAAATCCATCAAAGGAAAGAGGACTGGGCAAGTCCCCCAAAATGACATGTGACTGACAGGCATACTCAGGAGGGGAAGAAAGCTGTCCAAATCCAAAACTTCCTGACCACTTAAAACCATGATATGACAATCGTCAGTTTCTTACATGAAATTGATCAACTCCTGATGGACCAGAGCTGTCACTTCTTGGGCCGAGAATCAGGGTTTTGAACCCTTGGACGCAGTCAGTAATTCTGCTGCAGCAGTTCTAGTCATGACCATGTGAAACTGCAAGTGCATAACTTATGAAATTGAAAGATTATAAAAGATAAAGTAATTCGCAACTTTCCACAAAAGAGAATGAAAATGGTAAAGAAGAATGTAATTAAAACAGAAAAACTACAAAAGTAAAAACTTTTGGATAAGTGAATCAAACTGCGAGCAAAAACATCTATTCAATAGGACTGCCAATTGAGAAATGGTTAACATGTGCAAGATTAGAAAGGGTGTTAGTTAAGATAGGGGTAGTGTCACACTCCTATTGATGGAGGGTTGCTGTATAATTATTTGTATGTCATTATGCAGAAATAAGAGGAAGTATCAAGGCTAGTGGCAAGCGAAAAATTTGTTCTGATAGAAGGCAGTATAAGTCGAGTAAACATTTAGTGATTGGAGGTAAGTTATCGTACATGAATTATTATGTTTTTACGTATATTTTTATTTATTATTATAACAGTAACTACAATGTAAAAGTTAGAAACTTATTAGGTTAGATAACAAAAAATAATAAAAAAAGTTCTCCATGATGTATGCTCCCAAGCAGCTTATGCATTATGTCATTTAATATTGTAACTTTAGATACACATTTACCTTAGATTTACAGCTTGTTATCAAAGGCTTATCAGATAGACAAAGTTCAAAGAGAAATAAAATTAAATAAAAACAAATGTAAACAGTTACAAGTCTTCAGCTGTTTAGGATAAAGAACTGTAATCTTTTGTTACAGTCATTCTAGAAAGAGACAAGAGTAATTTAGATTTATTTCACATTATTTTGTGGTGGCTACAAGGTCAGTCACATCAACTGAGTTTGTATAGAGTTAGAGTAGAGAAAATAACAGATTGAAAAAAACAATTGATATATATATTTAGAAGATTTTAGAGGTTACGCAAAGGAATTTGGAAAACTGTTAGTTGCAAAAAAGCATTTTTCACATTAACTCTCTCTACACAGGCTTGGTCAAATTGACCAATCACATGACCACTTTGTACTAGTTTATATTCGTTATACAGAGACATCTTAAAAGTAAACAGACACCATGACTTTTTTCAATAGTCATATATCTCACATTATCAACTTGACAAAAATGTTACAAATGTGCATCAGTACTTAGTCTATTTTCCACTAGCATTTTTCAGTGCTTTGACTTGTTCTGGCATGGAATCAATGAGTTCTGCCATTTTCTCCTGTATGATGTTAACCCAGGTTGCATGCGAAACATCAAGTAGCTCTCCACGGGTCGCTGGTTTTCTGGAACTTTTTCTCACCGCTTGAGCAAGTATGGCCCAGACATGCTCAATG
>NW_013665754.1:574313-577851 GCF_000517525.1 Limulus polyphemus
TATTGAATAAACATCATGGTGTCTATTTACTTTTGAGATGTCTCTGTAGTTTGATATTACCAATTTTTAATATTGTATCTTCACAAAATTTGGCAGACATTCAGTAAACATTACAAGTCTATAACAAACAAAAATTCAGATTTTTTGATGATGTATTTTTAATAAACTAAAAAAGGATTGGTCCGTGAATATATCAAGTCTTTTTTTGACTAGTCTGAGTGCAAACTGATTTATGTTAAGATTAAGAATACTTTCTTCCTCTCAAAAATCTCAAATTTTATTTGCATATTCTCTAAAACCTCCTAAATACATTTCAAACACTTGTTTTCAGTAAAACTTTATATTTTATCTGTTATTTTCTCAACCCTAACTCTTTACAAGGTCAATTTGACCAACCTCATAATCATCAAAAGAAATTGAAAGAAATCTAAATTACCATTTTTTTTATTTCTATAATGACTTCAAACTGTAACATGAAACTATAACTGTTCATCTTACGTAGCCATAAATTTGTAACAGTATACATCTATTTATACTTAAAAGTTTATTGTTTTATTTCCCTTTGAATCCATGTCTAACTACTATTTGTGGCATTATAAGTTGGAAATCACTTGGGGAAACGTGGAGCTCACATTACGCTATCGAATTACATTACCCATGGGCTACTACAAGCTGCTTGTGTGTGTGCCTTGTGAAAATTTTTTATTACATAATTATTATTCATTTTACCTAATCTAACTTTAACTAACCTAAAGAGATTCTTATGTTTACATTTTAGTTACTTTTATAAAAATAAAAAATAAATAATACACATGAAAATCAAGAAATAAAGTACTTACCTGGACCTTATTTTATTTTGGTGTCAACTGTTGATGACACTTAACCTTACTTTTTTAATACTAATTGTACTATTGCATTAAATAATGCACCAAAGAACACAGAATAATAACGTGCAAAAAACAGACATCTCATAACTATCACAATTTTTCTGGATGGGACAAGAGCCATTACAAATTCATCCAAACTAGTCAATATCTTCCTTGTGGGAACGAAGCTCGTACTAAAAGAGAAATTGACAATTTTCTGTTCAGAATATAAGGAAATATAATAAGTCATTTGACAGATGAAAACCTTGGCTTTCTATTGGTTATAAATAATATATTATTAAACATAAGAGAGAACCATTAACAAATCCTGAAAGAGAGAATGTGACACGTGGGTGTAGCAAGCGGTGTACGATTTTCTATTTGATAGCTCTGTAACAAAACAAGATTGAAAGCTATAAAAATGATGCTTTATCTCAGCAATGAAACTTTTATAGTGAGTAATTTATGTTAAATTTCATACTTATTGGAGGGGTGATGATTATATATATATATAGGAGAGGGGATGCCTAGAGAAAAAATGTCAAATTTTCCACACTAAGGTAAATTCAGGATTGTTTTTATTATTGCTTTTTAAAATTAAGTACTATTAAAATATGGATTACTAGCTAGGAGTTTATGCTATCCTATTTAGTATAACGTTAGTATATTAGGCAGTAAAGGATGCCTATGTCGAGAGGGTTAACACAAAAATCACAGTGCACTCAGACTATTCAACACTCTGACTCCATATATTCAGGGACAAATCTTTAGTAGAAAATTAATTTAAAACTCTGATTTTGTCTGGGTAGAAAAAGACTAACAGCTTACCAAATTTTGTGACAATACACAAACTACATTAAAAGTTATAGTATGGATAATTTCATGGTTACAAGGTTGATCAAAATAGCTAAGCCCATATTAAGAGTTTTAAGCACATAGCTAGGAACTATCTGTGCTGTGTCAACCTTAAATACAGAAACATAATTTCTTGCATTATAAGACCTTATATACCTACTGCTGAGCCATTGGGGAGCAAGCCAAGAAATACAAAAATTTTTAGAATGAAAAAATTATTGAATTTCTACCAACAAAAAACAAATTAACTATTAAACGAGCTCTAACAATAGAAAATGCTTAGCAAACTTAAAATCATATAAAATTTAAATCTTAAATACTTTTTAAAATACTATAAAAAAACCATGACACAAAATATGTGCTAACTAACATTATGTTCCCATCTTAAGACTTTCACCATAATAATGATGTTTACTTTGATAACCTATTGAACAAGAACAACTGTTCATCTCTAAATGTAATATTTTTGCTGCATACATACACAATTTTTTTTATTTGAAAACTAACCTTATTTCTTTATGTTTAATAGTTTCATTATAAAATTCTGCGAAAAGTTTCCAAATGTTTTTCCTACAAAAATACTAAGGCTCTGAAAGGAATTGAATGCATTATATTGAACAAAGGAAGAACATGTGGCAGATGTAGTGTGGTTAAGATATTATTATTATTAATTTTCTCTCATAAACTCTAAAGAATACACAAATGGGAATTTCAAGATTGCACTCTTTAACTTCCTTGTCTTCTTTTAATGCAACTAGTAATAAAATAGCTAAAAAAAAACATCAAAAAAGTTTGGTGAAACTTTGCAAAAATAAAATAAAGAACCAAGCTGAAAAGACTAATATCATTGGTTCAACATTCAGAAAGTTTCTGAAATCTTCAAACACATACTGTGTTTTGTAACTAACACATCATGATAGACAGAAATAAGTTTAGGGTAAGTAAAACATTTGAAATTTTTTGAGAAGATAAAACTTTTTATGTTTCCTTATTGTCAAATGAACAATAATTAATTAGTTCACTTGCCTTTTATAAGGGTCTGTACTAGTCCTCACTGATCGACGGTACTGTAGCCTAATTTGTCCTTCACTAGATGGGCTTAGCCTATACAAGAAAAGGACATGATAAATCAAACAGTTTCAAATCTACAAAATAATCTCTGTTAATCTGTAAATAAAAAAACTGTTACCTAAACTCTTACAACAAGTAGCACTGCAGGTACAAATTGTCCATACACCCCATGGTATGTCACATACACAATCAGTATGAACGTTTGAAAAGCAAGTGTAAAAATATATATGTATAACATAACATAGTGTTTTGGGGCAACGTGGGACCAATTGGTCCATCTCGGCTGTTCCATCCTCTAAACTAAACTAATGGGTCTATAATTACTGGGACAATTTTTATCACCTCCCTTTAAAAGAGGAGTTACATTAGCCAATTTCCAATCCTATGATAATTGCCCACTATTCAAGGACTGACAAAAAAAGTAGCAAGTGACTCACATATCCAATCTTTAACCTCCTTCAAAATCCTTGGGGAAATATTATACGGCCCATGAGCATTATTGTTTTTAAAACTTTCCAATTTTTTTAAACCAGCTTAGAATTAAAGCAGTCATCTTGTTTCCATTTATCAACTGTTCATGATGTGGAATACTGCTTAAATCTTCATTAGTAAAAACTGAAGAAAAAACAAAGTTTAATAACCTTGCCATCTCATAATCATCAGATAATAGCCTTCCTCTATCATCCCTGAAGGGTCCTACCCTCATCCTAACATTCTGTTTACCCTTAATGTATTTAAAGAAATCC
>NW_013665754.1:577966-581436 GCF_000517525.1 Limulus polyphemus
AGCCAACCTTTTCTCATACATCCTTTTTGATATCCTAATTTCCTGTTACACAAGATAAAAGCAAAACTGTTAGGTAATTATTGTTTAACTTGAAATTAAAATTTCACAAAATTAAAACAGTTAATGTGACATGTTCTTCTGATTAAATGTCCTAAATTAAGTTTTTACAACCTCCAAAAATGTGCTACTAGCAATACAGATTTTACAAACAAAAGAAATTATGTACATTATTTAATTTTTGAAAATTTTTTTAGATTATAACAAATTTAACAGACTATTATTCATTTCTTTTTGTCTGTAACTATTAATTCATTGTTTTTAGAGAACAACAATCTTTTACCGGGATTGATTTGATTGAGAGTACTCTGTAAGATACGAGACCAAGACTCCAAGTGCTGAACTGGAAAAAAATTTAAAATTCACAAGTTTAAAAAATTTCATAGATTAAAATAGAATCATACAAAATGTAAAACTTGAAAAATTACCAATAAACAGTTTGTAATTAGATACATTAATCCCATCTTTCAAAGCTTATTTCGTTTTACTAATGTTATTAAACAAATGTGTATTTGTAGTATATAGATTAGAACATTTACTGGAATCCTGAGACATAAGAATTTATAAGAAACAAATTAATGTCTCTTTTTCAAACTATATCCAATACATCTGCAATAATATGTTTTGTTTTACGGTTCTAATGAAAAAGTATGAAAATTAACCTTAAAAAAGTGAAAGTAATCAACACAAACCAGGAACAAAAAATTTTAAATAAATTATATCACAGCCAACAATGAAACAAACCATACAAACCTAGCAGCTTTGACAGCACGAAGTGCAGCATTTAAATCTCCACAACGAATACAGTAATAAATGACAGGCCAAACAGGGTGACCTTCTACTAAGCCATCCTGTAAAGCAGCAAATTTATTTTCAAAGTTTAGTCAAAGTATTTTTCGTAAAAAATTTTTTATTTAGATTTAAATTAATACTGCTTTACTCAGCTAAAACCCTAATCTATATGTCCATTCTACTTGAAAATGTAGATGTTAATGATACTATTATATATACAAATATCTTAAAACAAAGTATGAGATACTATCAAGCTGAAAACATTTAATACTTATATAAATAACCATTCCAAAAAAGAACAATCAATTCAATTCCACAAGACAAATATACATGCCAGAGTATATCTGACATAAGTTTTATAACTCATTTTATAAACAGTTTTTTTTTAGATTGAAACTACCTTCTTGGATTATGAGTAAAACATAATTTAAAACAGAATCTTGAAATGTAGTATTAATGAAATATTGTCAGGTTTTTATAGGGCCAGTAGTTGTCTATGACTTATTGGTGATAAATCTCAACAATAAACAGACAGCACACAACACGCTTATTTTAAAATAATATATATATATAGAAAACAAGTCAAATGTATGTACAAAAATTTGTCACACTATTGTTTACCACAGTTGAATCTAGACCTTTTAAAAATAATTCTCTTTTTTTTTCAACAAAGTCCACACAGGCAGGTCTAATTACTTTAGAACACCCTTTGACAAGACAAATCCTTCTTCTTTATCTCTATTGTTAGAATACAGACTGTGAAACTCACTTTGGATATTACCCATTATGGCTAAACTGACAATTACGCAGTCTAACTTCACTTTTTTAACTTTTACTTTCACTAACTTACTTTCTTAATTAACCCATCAACTGCGGATGACGGATATTTCTGTCAATGAAGTTCTATGGCTCAGCTGTGAATGACGGAAATATCCGTCAATTGCACATGTATAACTATAACTCTATGCGAATGACGATAATTACCGTTTTTATTGTGATTGATGGCAACTCAGTTTTATCTGCGAGTCAGAAGACAGCTACTGAGCTGTTCCTGCAGCAGTTAATGGGTTAACTTCCTCTCTGCATCTGCACGTATTTATAACATGTGACAGAAAAATCTAGCCCTCCAGTAGCAACAATATCACAAAAGCCTAGTAAAACAATTAAACTACATACACAACGAATGACTCTTAAATTAAACAGTCTTGTATATTCAACAAATATAGAAATATTCAAGACAAATAGTGAGTATAAACTTGGGATGGGAGGATTACTAGTTGTAACATTAAATTGATCAGTAAATTTATTTTTTACTCTATTTAAAACACCATTTCTGATTTTTATTAAATGAAAATAAACATAATACAAAGTTCACCAAGTCTGACACATGTTCTGATGTCATTCACAAAAACAGTTGTCCTTTCACAATATTCATTCTTCTAAGATATAGATAAATCAACACGTCAACAATCTAGTCCCATCACAACATATTTTTGTATGACATTCTTCTTCATATTTGACATTCACCTCATTCTTTAGAAACTTCACCTTCATTAACAGTAATAAAAATTAAACAAGATATGAAAGTATATGTTTGTCATTTTCTAAAGGTCCTCCAACCACTAAATCGTCAGAAAAATATTCATTGCTTTACTGCCTATGACATGAAATAGAACAGAGAAAAACCATACCCAAATTAACACTTTGTGTTTTCCATTTAAATAATGTTAGAATAGTCTTAAATTTATGTGTACAATACCTAATCTTATATTAGAAATACTAAAATACAGTGGTTTATGAGAACTTTCACTCTGTTAACCTGACCTCTTTTACTTCTCTTAACTGTGGAGTTTTTTACATTAAAATAGCTAAGTGCACTGTAGAAATCACGAGAGAGTTAAATTTGTTCATCTTTGTTTTAACAGTCAGTGCTTGGAGTGGGTATTTCTTTTCTCTCACTATCTCACAGTCAAAATTTTGATGATACACTCCAAAGCATAAAAACTACTAAAAAGGCCTTCATTATGCCCATTTTATCTTAAGGGTTCCCAGGTCTTCATGCACAGAACAAAAGTTCTTTCCTCCCTACAACTAATGCGTGTAATATAATAAATCTCCATAATGTTTATTAAAGTGACATATTCACTCTAAACTGTTATTCCAATATGATTTAAGTACAATGCTTTTCTACTGGTGACTGAAAAAATAACTATTATTAAAGTTTATGATTTTATAGCCTAGTATAAATTAAAATAGAATCATTACTTAACAGTAATTAGTCACTTTTAAAATACCGATACAAATATATCCCAAATTACCTCTAATCCTTGAGTGTTTGTGGGAATGCGGATATTAAGAAAGCTACGGACAAGGGAGTAAGTTCCTGGAATACCTCCTAACTGGGCTTGCTGCAGATTGCCATACACAATAGCCTGGATGTATTGTAGATATCTAATAGGAAAATGTTTTCTTTAACTTAAAAGGTAAAGTATAAAAATTATCTTATTTAGAGAATAGAAGTTTTATCCTAGTAATAGGAATGTTTATTATCTTGAACTAATTAAATAATTATTTAAATATCAAATCAAATAAAGAACTAACATTAACTCTTTCAACCCAGG
>NW_013665754.1:581733-600612 GCF_000517525.1 Limulus polyphemus
CTGTACGGGTTCAGTAAATTTGACCGATCTTGCAACCACCATAAAAAATTAGAAAATAAACATAAATTATGCATCTTTCATTCTAGAATGAACACAAATTATAACATAAAAACATAAATGTTTAGATGAAATAGCTTAAATCTCATAATATTATACATTTATATATATTTATTTTATTATATATATGTATATAGATTATTGCTATTTTGAAATAACCTCTTAAAGTTATTTTTCCTAAAACATAGAAAAGCAAATAAAGAAGTAAAGTAAACAATTATCTCTTCCAGTTACGACCTTTGTACTCGGTTGCTACTTGACGTACGTTGCTAAGCCTTTAAAAAATTCGCACGTGGAAGACATGAAACAAAATACTTTTTTTTAGGTTTTATATATACATTTGAATAACTAAAAAATCACAAATTACTACATCAATACCATAGAATTTTACTATAATTTATCAAGCTTAGTAACTATGAGTAATCTTACTCTAAAAAAATATGAAATTTCGAGCAGACTAAAGACACAATCTACCTCATTAAAATCTTGATTTAAAAGAAAGAAATGATGCTAGGTACGTTAGAAAGACTTAGAAAACCACTAGGGGTTATTCATTTCATATATAGAAGTAAATGTTTATAAGGAAGCATTTCTAAAAATGGAAGGAGGTGAGTGGGGTGCCACTATGATTGATATATTACGTGATAAATATTTTAGCAAATAGAAAAGACAAGACCTTCTTATTTTATATTCTAGTTTGTCAATATCTGTAATTTGAGTTTTCTAATTCATATGAAACTATAAACTTAGTATTTTGACTTCACAAACATTTAATTTGAACCAGTGCTGCATTCAACATACCACATAACACACAAAAAAATCGATGTTTATCTGTATTTTTATAATATTTACTTTTAAGTTAACAAATTGAGTAATATATAGTTCTAGAATTTGAATTATAATTTTGAATGTGAGTCAACAAACGAGATGACATGGCCTTTCACCTGTGACCCGTATAGGAAGGGTTAAAATCTATGTAAATTTCAGGATATTATTTATTCACCATTTTCTAATATGTTTTTGCTTCAATAAGTGGATCTGCTAAGTACACATGAAAAATTCATAAAGAAAAGGAGTATTTCACTTTCTTACTTGAAAAATAATTGAAATGTAAGCTTGAGCCATATATTTTTTTTTTAAATTGTTAAAAGAATGTCTCTGATATTTCCATTGGATTATTCTCCACATCTATCTAATAAAGATTGCTTTGAAATTTTCATGTTTTGAGTTCCACATTTTATAATAAAGATTCTTTTTGGAAACTCTGACATTCTGCATCATATTTACTTCTCTCTTCCACTGACACATTTATAAACAAACAATTCTTCCTCTAACAGGTTTATTTTTAGATACTCAATAAAAAACAAAAACAAAATGCTGCCACATATTGGCATGTAATAAAGCAGCAAACTACAAAGGTTTCTGACAAAATGCTTTAAAACTTCTACTACATTTGCTAAAATGTTTAGCATCCTGGAATTATTTCATAATTTTATTATGCAAGTGCTTACTCATAAATAGCTTAACAATTAATGCACATACATACAAAGATAATTTCAACCTACTTCTGCTCCAAATATTTTCGGGCTTGGCTGATCAATGATGTTTGCATAGCAACAGAGGAGCGAGCCTCCAAAATATCTTTTCCAGTAGTCAGTGGAACGTTGATCATTTGCTCAACCATTGTCCATAGATCCAAAACATTCTGAATGAAAAAACAAAAGAAAAAATTTGAAAGAAATAATATGCACTAGAAATATCATATTACAAAAAAAAGATAACATGGTCTAATACAAGTTTTCTATGGTTTGCACTGTTGCTTATTGTTTTAACCAAAATTTAAAAAAAAATGTTAAATTAGTAAATACTGAAGTAAAGAACAATAACTGTCTTTTTGCATTATCATGTTATCATCTTATTTATTTGGTAATGAGAAGTATACAGGTTGATTACACAAGCAAAAACTTTTAAAATTATTATATTTCAGGAGTACTTGTCTCAGAGAAACAAAATTTCCCATAGATACAATGAAAATCATAAATGTTATTCAAGAAAGTTTGGACATGATTCCTAAATTGATTTTCTTACAAATTAGCACTGCTTTTATTTCTCCTCTTTCTCTTTCAACAATATGAGATTGTTGATTTGAATAAAATGTCTGATATTGTGCAGAATATTGTCAAGATCAATGAAAACTGTCCAAAACAGATGATGCTTGTAGTAATTTCATTTAGAAGTAGGCTTGTTGTGTTGATTATGAATGTATAACAGTTATTTTGAAACATTGTACCATGAGCAAACATTTGTAAATAAAATGTATGGTTTTCATTATGCTACTGGTGAAATGTATCTTACCAGATCAAGTAGTTTTAAGATATAATCATTTTAAAATGGAGGTTTCCTTAATAATTAACTTGTATGTGTGTCCAAGGATTTTAATTTTTATCACAAGGCAGCCCACTTAAAATGTGTCAGAGTATTGTCACAAACCCATCAACAGTCAAAGTGAAAAAAATAAATATATACAAGAAAAGTTAATGAAAGTAAAATAGTTTGCTGGCCACACATTGAACATTCTTCTTCTATTATGTACAAGTATCTCTCTATGAAGAACTTTTTAATTCCTGAGTTGGTTCATTTGGTACATTGTGCACCTAATACACACCAAAATACATTGTTTTAAAGTAGCAAATAATTTCTAAAAAAAAAAAAAAGAAAGAAAAACTTTTATTGTAAATAAAGATATAGTGAATCTAATGCTTGGTTTCTGCTGGACAATTCAAGTCAAGGTAAAAAAGTATAGTGTAGAAAATAAACAAATATCCTAAATGTACCAATATTTTTGTTTGTTGAATTTTGTGCAAAGCTACTTGAAGGTTACCTGTGCTAATTGTCACTAATTTTAAACTAAGAGAAAGCAACTAGTCAACACTGCCAATTGCCAACCCAGGTCAGACCAAATAGTAGGATTTTACCATCACTCTTATAATGCAATATTTTTTGCTGGAAGCAAACTGCAAAACCTCAGCTTTACAGTCCAGAATGCTAACAACTGTGCTGTACTTAGCGCATTGAATATACCAGATTAAAAACATTGATTTTTAATTTAACTATTAAACATAAATGAAATAAAAGTTAAAATTTAATAAAGTGAAAAACAAAGATTCCACCATGAGTTAAAACATTAGATTAATATTAAATTCCTTTTGCATCTCAAGTTATATCAGTTTGGCATTATTAATAAAAACTACCATATAAATAATTATTAAGAACTTCTGTTCAAAAATCAGCTGAAAAATAGAGAGATCAGAGCAAAATAATCTAAAAGTAATATGTAAATTAATGAAAACAATCTTGTACAGACTAGAAATATTTAATGTTGTAAATCAATACACCAGAAAACTAAAAGCTACAATTAAGTTCCATTAAATCATTAGTTAAGTTCTCTATATTATAACCATTTTTGTTTGTAATCTCATTTTATCACAAAATATAACCTCACTTAAACACAACACAGTTTCAGATGCATATGTGATGTATTTTATAACATATAAACATATTCTCTGTTAAAAAATAAAAACACTAAATTCTTGCTCACTTTGGTTTACACAAAACATTAATTTTTCAGACATAATCTGAGATATACATTCTCTTAACTAAATAAAATTGTATTCTTCAGAAACCTTTACTTATTTTCATTACATTATACAACAAATATTTAAAATAGACAGCAAGTCATTATACACGAACATTCAAAATTACTACCACCATAGTAAAAGACGAACTATTTATTGCAACTAAGACTACAGCGCTAAAAGGGATAAAAAGTACAAGATAAAACTACAAACAATGTATTATGATATGTAAAATATATCCAATGTTATTGCAATAAACTAGTAGTCTGATAAGATGAACCAAAAGTGATAAAAAACTAGTATCATAATATGCCAGTAAGCCAAAAATACCCCTAAAACAGCCTGATATGTAACATAATAAAGATATTGTGAAAATTACTAGCATGTTTAAAGTATTAACAGAATCAGCATTAAAAATAGTCATACAAAAATTGTGTTGAAACTAAGAATAATAATACATAAAGAATATCAAGTACAAGATGCTATTGTCAGATATAATATCTTGATGCAAATAATAATTTCACACTGTTCATAACCAACATAAATGATATTAATCTAATGTTAAAAAACAATATTAAAACAAATAGCAATGTAAAAATTAAATTAATAATATGATAATTAAAAACTGCAAACATATAATAGTGAAAAACTCGTATTTATTAATCTCTTACTTTGTCATCCAAATCTCTGGATAGTTCACAAAACTTTTCTGCAAGGCTGTACTTAAATCCTCCTTGAACTACTTGTTCATTGTACTGGTAAATCTGAGACAATCATTTCTAATTAACCACACAAAACAAATAGTAACCTCATATTGGGGAGTTTTTTTGTAATAGCTTTATATGCCTATGAACAATATGTATTTCTAAAAGCATACAGAACTAATAAATTTTCCACTATCAGTCTGATTAATAGGGTAAAGAACATAAAAAGAAATATTATTTATGTTTATTTTTGTTCAGTATAGTAGATTACAATGCCACACCTTTAATGCTTATTTAAAGAATATGTTTTTTTTTAGTGACTGGTCAGTCTGTATGTTAGCTGATGATGCCATCACATAAACTGCAGTTAGTCTTTAGCAAGCTTTTTTAAGTTCACTTAAAAAAAAGGTTCTTAAGATATTGTATCTCCATTTGTATAAACATATATAAAACAGCGTATATGATTTCCTAAATCTAATTATGGATTAGTTAATTATTTTAGATCCCCGAAGATGGCATCGGATTAAAAGTTGAAATGCAGGAGATAAACTACATAGTAATTAGCATTCAGTAATAGTGCAATAAACTACTCAATAATTAGATGATTGTATAAGCTACTAATCATAACAATAATACATACTTCGTTTCAATGATTCTTTTAACAAGATAGTATAAATTACGCTTTTCACTTTGTCATCACCATACAACCTTATCAAAATGATTTTTTGCAAGTCAATTTATTTATAAACCAACACCATTTCATTTTAGTCATTTGACACAGAGGTACTTATGAATTTTCTTTGGCCATCAAACATGAATTCACATTTTATTAAGATTGTTTAACATGGTAGCAAGCCTTGTATTTATTTGACTAAGAAAATTCAATTTTAGGTTTCATCAAATGATCTCTTCAAACAAAAGCATGTCATTCACAAATATTATTTCAGACCAATTTAGGTACACACCATCTTTCTCATACAGTTATTAAAAAATGGCATATCATGCCCTTCATTTTGACCCTCAAATCACCAATTTGTGTTTTATATCATCCCCTACAGATGGATGTGCACACATTTCACCAAACTGTGTAATTTCATGTTTTTGACCTCTTACAACACTCCTTGTAAAGAAATGACAAAAAATAATTTGTTAAAATCACTCATTTTCCTTGTAAGATACCTAGACACCCAAGCAGGAAATAGTAGAATTAGCTGTGGTATTTTTATCTAGATTTTTGTATGCCTCATACATTACTATAACCAACAGTCATAGATTCACAATCAATTTCGTATGTTAGTAGTTTAAAAAAATGTGTTTAATAGACCTCATCAGTATTTCTAGGGTTAAGAACTTTAGGTTTGTAAATAACTCTGTTAAATATCTTGTTCTTGTAGAAATGTGCAGTGCACTCAACTGCAAAACCTATTATAGGAATGAACAGACATTAGAAAAAGTACTTACAACTTTAGCATAAGCCATCTCTATACTGTCCATAGCACTTCTACCTACAATACTGGAGCTTTCCATTATTGTGGACTGTAGAGAGAGATTTATTTTTCACAAAATATGATTTAAAAACGTTCCCTTAAAATAAACATAAATTATATCAAACAACTATCAATAATTCCATACTTTAGTTGTGACTGATTTAATGGTGAAAAATATATTTATTTAATAGTATTTTTACTACATATACATTTCAGCATTATAAATAATGACAAACAAATATACATTACAGAAAAATTACATCAATTATTTTTTCTAGTCACATGACTATTTTGTGATACTACTCTAAGTATAAAAAATCAGAAAAAAGTTTGTATAATCTTCACAGCGAGTTCTTGATGCATTTTAACTATTAGTTTCTTGTTGAGTTTACATACTTCAAAAAATGGTTGTGGTAGGAAAAATATCAATAAATGAATAGCAGTATAATATGACAAACTCTGAATTACATGATTCATGGTATTTTTGTATGTTTATCTAATATAAATACAGTATTTATTAAAATATTTCACAACTGAATTACAGTAATTGCTTAATATCTAACACACAAGGCAAATATTTGTTGAAATTTATGTTTGTGGTCTTCATTTGATCTTTACACATACAGGGGTCGTTTCAATAAACAAACTTGTGGACTTTATGATTGTTTTTATTCCTTAAGAACACATTTCTGAGAGCATTAATAAAATATACAAAGTCTATTCATCATTTGGTTAAATGTACATTAAAACACATCAATATCTCCCTCTGTGTCTAAACTACTTGTATAAATATATATTAGTACATCAGAGATGATAATCACATGCATGAACTATCTTTATAAAATATGCTAACACATTAAGAATCTTTACCTTTGTGTTTAATTTACTTCTATAAATATTCAGTTAGATATCTTTATCTTAAAATATAAATTACTCATATAAATATAAGATTAAAAATAAAGATTTTATTATCATGTCTAAACTCTTTTATAAATATACAATATCAAATAAAGAAACTTCAACTACTGTATCTAATCTACTTTATAATACTCACAAATATATGAAATATCTTAATCTCTGCATCTAAATTACTGGTATCAATATACACTAATACATCATGGGTCTTAGCAACATGTCTAACCTACCTTATATACATTAATACATTACAAATCTTTATGTCTGAATTACTTATATAAATATACACTAATACATCATGGGTCTTAGCAACATGTCTAAACTACCTTATATACATCTATACATATATAAATACATTATTACATTACAATTCTTTATTTGTGTGTAAAACCCAATTGAAAAATTTGCACTAATACTTCAAGGCTCACTATGTCTGTATTTAATACTTGAATAACAGACATTATTTCATCACTGAATTTTATTTCACTTACAATACTCATATATAAGTACATTGATATATCATCAGATCTAGCTAAAAGTCCACATTAGTTAGAAAAATCTACCCAACACATGAATCATCTCAACTGCTATTTAAACTACTCCTGAACTCCTTACATTAAAAGATATTTACCTCTGCATCTAATGTCACATCTATAACCTCTTGTGATGACCCAACTAAGGCATTTAAAATCCTCTGTTTTTCCTGTTCCCACTCATTTTCTAAACTTTCCCAGTACAGTCTATCAGCTCGCTCAAAGGTCTGGAGAGTGATAAAAGTAAGTCGAAACCACACAATTCATTAATACCTCATAAAAACTTTCAAACAAATGTACCAAAGTCATAATTATGTGTGGCCTTTATTAATGATGACTCAATCATCTTTACTTTTGTGCAACTAAAGTCTATTCTTTATTGCTTACAAAACTGTTATACACAACTTCTGAATAACCTTGATAAATGAAGAATTCTAACCAACCAAAGCCCATGGCCGCTAACATGCTTAATACTTACAATCTATAATTTCAATATGGAACTAAAATTCAATCTCTAACATGCTTAAATTGATACAAATGTACTAAAGAAAAAACACAAATCTCTCTGTGATCTTCACCAATGAGCTTTTATCTAACTTGATCTTGATACTTTAATATAATTCAGGATTTATCATTTGATCACATGACTACAATGTAGAAAAATAATGTTCTTGGTTTTAGTTACCATAATCATTCACTTTACAAGTCAGTTTGATGATTGTAAATAAATTAAACCAATGACACAAGTTTTTACAAGGTTTTTCAATAAGCAAAAAAGAATGAATTTTGTATAATATTGACTTCAAATGTTAGTGTGATTTTTATGCACTAAAATGGACACAGAAAATGATATATTATGCAACAGTTTCAGCTTTCAAAATAATAACTAAAAAAACAAAATTTATCACGTACAAGCATAAAAACAAAAAGATTCTATAATATATGTTTTAGCTTTAGTTTCACAAATAAATTATAAAACAAAGAGAGTATCAGGTGACCAATGTTTATATCAGTTCCCCCCCTCATAAACACTAGTAACTATTACATGATATGTATCAGGAACATGGTCAAGTTAGTGACCAAATGGTTGAAAAAGTTGAAACAAAAATTTAATAAACTACAAATTTTGAGCTTTATAAATGAAATTATTTATTAGATATTTTGGCTATACATAAACAAATGTAAGTTATCATATTCTATACTGCCACCTACCAAGAAGTTCTGGAATTTATAATTATGAAAATATTGGATTTACTTTGCATCATTCCCTGTACATCATGATGTAATATTTTGTTTTTGTCATCTAAAATACTTTGAGGTACAAAAATAGATGTAAAATCATATAGGTTACCAACTACATTGTATTACAAAAAGACATAACTACTTCAAGAACGTGAGTGCCCTCTTTTGCAAAATCTGTAATTATTTGCCACCAGAAAGGCTTAAATCTTGTTCTTTCCTTTATACAAACATTTATTATTAGTTTTTTTTCTTCTAATGTGTAACAGAAAAGGTTTCAACCATAAACTCCACGAAACATTTAATTACTACAGGATAAAAAAGCTGAAATAGATTTTAGATCAATATATTTCATATACAAGTAAGCTTTGCTGGATATAACAAAGAAAACCAGAATTTTTAATTATAATTTTGTTTAGTCATAAATAAAATTTACATACCTCTTTTATATAACAACTTGTTACTACTTAATTACAAGATTTTTATTCTTTAATACAGACTTGGATTATGCACTGGTCCTGTTAACTAGCCCCATAACCAACAGTACATTAAAACTAAAATTCATTACTAATAACAGTCATACCATAATAAATAAGTTAATTTGTTAAAAACATTTAAAATGAAAAATTCAAACATCACCAGATAGAATCTACTTTCATAATATCATAAATATTTTTTCAGCTAAAGCTGAAATTCTTCAAAATACTTGACTTACAGCTTTTTTTGATTCTTCTATAACAGACAATATGGCATTTTCTCTTTCATTTCTCAGAAAACCCTGTAAAAAATAAAATCAAATCACATACTATTCTTCTTATTCCTGTAAAACTAAATGTTCTCTTATCAGCAATCACTAGCTAAAGAACTAGAGCTTATACAGACAGTTTTTTATAATTGGATTAAACCTTAGTTTCTAAGCATTTTTAACATGTCAAGTAATATCAACACTGTTTAAAATGTTTATTGCTTATAAAATGATTAATTAGGAAAGAAGTTCTTTATTATACAAGGTTCATCATTATTTTAATCCTATTTCTAGTAAATAATGAATACTTTTGAAATAGTTAATGGAAGGATTTCAAGCTTAAATTTCTTTGAAATACAAATGGAAACCCACTAAATAATTACTTTCAAAACAAATAAAACATTTCAACCAAATCATTACTTTTTAAAAAGGTAAAAGTTTTCCAATGTCATTCCAGAATGATTCAATATATCATTATTACTACTAATATTTATTTTCTTTAATGAGAAATGTGAACCTTCCATTTATGACCACAGTGGACATAATTAAGAGATAATATGAACCACAATAAAAATGAAATTATACCTGATAGTTTTTTTAGTTAACTTATTCTCAATCATACCTTTGACCATCAATAGTCAAACATACCTGAATATCTGTTTCTCGTATAGGCTCAATTGGCTCAAATGTTTTAGCTGTACTTAAGCTCTCCAGCTTATGAGACATCCGAGGAAGATCATAACCTTTGCTTGCAAGTAGAATTGACCTAAATGTATAAATTAACCTTACTTAAAAGTACTCAAAATGCTATTTAAATTCATTTTTCTTATTCAAAGTTGAAGGAATTAAACCAGTTTATAGTAAAAAACTATTCAAAGTAATTTGTTTTGAAACTTTCAATTAGATTTTATCTTTGTTTAGGCAAAAAGATAAATGCAGAAGCCAAAGCTTTATATCAATTTTTGGTTATTTTGAGGTTATGTTAAAGGTACATGTACTAACGCCTTGACATCAGAGGTATCACGGCTGCTTGTCTGTGCTGTACGAGTCCATAACTGTTGCCCAGCTTCTAAAATTTGCCTAAAGTTTCTCTCTACACGTGGAAGTTCACCATCTCCATCAATGTCAGCTGTCAACTGCTCAGCTTGTTCAAGCAGCTCTCCTAAACCTGTTGAGTCTGTTTCCATGTCTATAAACAGTACCTACAGTTTATGAAAATATACTATTAATATTTTATAGATGTAATTAACCTCCTAAATTATATTTTATTCACTTTTTTTTAATCTATTATTTTATATGGGTTTATTACAAATATCTCAGAATAAATGTCCAATAATTTAAGGCATATGGTTAAGACACCACATAATGCAAATAAATTGTAGGTATATTTTATCATTCACCCACTTAAACACACACATTCTTCGTCATGCAGGTTTAACATTTTTAGGGCATCGTAAGTATGAGCAAACAATGTTTTTTTAATTATAAACATGACTGGATATGAAAAAGACAAGTTAATTTAAAATAATTTTCCTTATCAATAACATATATGTAAATAAACAGAAAATAAAAAAGTTATATTTTGTAATCATATATATGTTATTCTTGGTTTTATACACAAAACTATCTGGTTAAGGTAAACTGGTTTATTATCAGTAATTGCTAAACTAATAGGTTGTCCCTTACAATTACCTTGGTTTCCATTAAGACCAAAATAGCCCAGCAAACATTTCAAATATATTAAAAAACACACACAACACATCAACATGCAAACCACTAAACAATACTATAACTCTTAAGATCAAACAATCTGAATCTAAGCTTTTACTTTTAGAGCTTAAAAGTTAAATTTTTGAAATTTAATATTTAATCCAACATTAACAATTTTATTCTTCACCATCTAATAAATCATCTATGGGCAGGTAGGTTATCCATGCCGTGAAGAATTTTAAATACTTAAATAAAGCTATCTATAGTTCTCTGTATTTCTGATATTGTTAAAACAAATTTAAATATTGAACTATTAATTTAACTTAAATTTTAACTTTTAAGCCAATCTCTTAGTCTTAGTCATCATGATCAAGTTAGTCACTTAATCAAGTTAAACTTAATCATAATGTAAATCACGTCCAAATCGGCTTCAGAAAATAAATTACATTATTTAAAGTTAAATACATTTTTATCAAGTTTAATACAAAAATAATTTTGATGTCACACGAATGTTCCTGAAATCAAATCAAATTTTACTATTTTAAAAAATAATCACCACACCGGCTACTTGTTTACTAGGCCTAGTATTAACGTTAAGAGTAATACTAAATAAACTACGAGAGTGACTGTTACCAAACCAGTGTTAGTGTTAAACATAACTATCTTAAATACATTAGTAGTAGTACTGCAGTAATTAATTACAGACCTACTATTATTTTTAGAACATAAGCAATTGGGCAAACCATACAATTAAAACATAAATTTAAAAATGAAATTATTGGATATTTACCTTTTGGTCCTTGATTTTCTCTCCTACTCTCACTATTAAATATTATTTAGTTACTTCCTTTCAATAACTCCTATGTAGACATGTTTCAAATAGGATGAGAAGATGGCGCTGATGTAAAAGCCGCGCTTAAAATTTAAATCGTTTATAAAGTGTTTGATGTTTAAGTTAATGATTTTTCCCGTTCTAGCTTTCGAACAGATTGGACGTGTTTTAGACTTGCTCTTGAAAAACAGTTATTAACCTTTATCACAAATTGGACCTAGAGAAAATTCAATAGCCTCGATTCAGCAGCGAGAAAAAAAAAAGCTACTAGTTACTGCGAAGTGGTTGTGGCACACAAACGACCTGCCCAGAGCGGCCAAGACAAAAAAAAACATTATTTGTTTTTCAGTGTGAAGAAACTTACCAGTCTCTAAAAACAACAAATTTAAAGAAACAGAACAATCACAAACTAGCAAAAACAACAAAAATCAAAATGAAGACGAAGAGTAACACTCCCGAGCCATAGCTCTTCAAACCATACGGATACTGAAAATGACGTACAAATATGTCAGGATACCAGCGTAAGTAGTGAAAAGCAAATTCATAACACCAACTTGGATATTCCAAAAACAGAAACAAGACACACAAACACAGACAGTGATGGCTCTACGTTGCTTACCTCTAAGAGGCAACGTAAACTATTAGCAAACAGCCAAACACTAACATAACACACAGTACATACAAAATTCAAAACATAAAGAACCCCCCCCCCCCAAAGTTAGCAATAATAATGGAAGGGGTTCCATCTTCGTACGAAGAGCCGCAACTGGCTACTGAAGTTATACGATGCAAGCCAAACACTAAAATCGTAACTATCAAACACTCAGCTAAGGGCGACGTTTTAGTAAAAGGAGCTGAAGTAACTGACTGTAACAGTCTCTTTAAAGAATGGCCAAATGATATATTTAAACCTGGTAAGATTAATATACACTTGCCAGGAACAAAACCAATCACAAAATCATTTGTTATTAGAGAAGTACATTTCAACTTTGAACTCGAACAGATCCAAGAAGAATTAACATAGAACAACATTTCCTTCACAAATATTGAAATAGTAGTATCTATAAGATATAGATATAGTATCTATAAGAACACAAAAAAGAACTAATCTAGTCAAAGTACATGCAAATGACACATAAGATATTCAGAGTATAATATCAAATGGTATGGTACTCTGTTATCAGATATTTCGGGTCGAGGAATAAAAAATGCCGGCCATAATCGTAAGGACATGTTGCCGCCGCTGTGTGGGTTTTAGTGGAGACCATCATAATGCACAATGTCCAAGGGAATATGAAAATCTGTACTGTTGTAATTGTAAACAAATACATTCCGCAAACTACAAAGTATGCAGTAAATATAAAGAAATTAAAACCAGAATAAACAATATACATTACAGAAATAACCTAATAAATTACAGAAAAAGAACAAGGCACAAACATCAATAAAAAACACCACTTATCAACTACCGGTATAAAATTTTGTACACGAAACTTCTGAGTTCCAGATAAACTAATTTCACCTTCAGAAGTCTCATCATTTGCCAGCTTTATTTTTCTCTTTCTATAAATCTCTCTCCTAAACTGTTCTTCTACTATATTTGAAAGCTGATGAGCTTGAATTTCGATCCCATCGAATTCTTCACATAGTGAATTTACATATTTCTTCAGCGAACTGACAAGCTTTACAGCAGTAGATAAATCAAGGCTTTTCTCTTGAAGCTTAGCTTTTGTAGCATCAAATCTTCGAATAATGTTATATAAAAACACTGTCATAAAAGCAATATCTAACGTTCTCATTTTATTCATCAAATCAGTAGTTTCATTTCATACTATTTGCCTTGCATCAATATCCTTAGATAAATATTCAAGGTTGGTATAAATTCTATCGTAGTTTTCATACAGAATAATTGTTGAAACTGATCTGACTGACCATCTTGTTCCACCGAGGTTCTTAAGAGTTTTATTCAGTTTATCCCTGAACATTAGAATAGTTTTTGTAAATCATTAGCTATGGTAATAAGGCTGGTGCTTAAAGAAAGCGACGAAAAGAAGGACTATGCATCACTGAGGCTCATTGGAAGGTTATAAATAAATTTGAATAAAGCAGATCGGTTATTTGTGTTACCGTTCCAACAATTCTGGGATCGAATAATTATGGCCAGTACTGTCTTTATATCTCACCCTTGTTGATTACTGAGTATGTGGTTAATTGATGTCCTTGATTTACCGTGACGTACACGCTACTTCGACAGACTTGAAAGATATCACACCACACCAAGTGTAAACGACTGTTGAAAGTCGGACAGGATCATTCAGATGTGTATCACGTTCTTTCACGAATGAAAGCAACAATTGTTTGATTTGTTGAATTTCGCCAAAAGATACTCAAGGGTTATCTGAGCTAGACGTCCCTAATTTTGAAGTGATAGTCAACACCATCCATAGCCAACTCTTGGGCTGCTATAATTGAATAGTAGGATTTGGTCGTCACTCTTATAATGCACCAACGGCTACAAAGTGTAAAACGTTATTGTGGGGGGGGGGAATGGTGTGTGAACCATTGAACTTCGGATCCATAGTCAAGCATGCTACACTGGGTTGCTCGGTCCAAGAGAAATAATGAACGCGAATGGTTAACATGATGACTGTGCCCAAATAGCTATACTGTCATTTGTACCAGTAGAACTCTGGGGCTGCGCGAAATTTGCCATTATCCCATCAGTTCATCTACCAAATATTATAGCTTTCTATTGATTAGGTTTCGAATGTTGGATGTTAAAATAGACCACCTAACTTTATTAATAAACCGTACAGACAAAAACAATCTTTGGTTATAGAAAGTAAGCATTTTATTTGAATAAACAAATTTTTGTCCTTTTGACGAGAAGAATAATGTTTCCTGAGTGTGTCATCTGTAGCAAAGAAACAAGATAAGCTACCTACATTCTGTCCACCACAAAACCAGGATTTCAGCGTTGCAAGTCCATAAACTTACCGCTGACCCCCTAGGGGACATTAAAGTTTATACATGTAAACATATCCGTTGGTGTTGTGCTTTTGCTTCATTACAATTTTAAATTTGTTGTTTGATATTTAGAGGTGTAATTACATATTTTGATTTAAAAAAAGGGTTAGAAAAAATTACCTTTATACTCCATATAATTTTAAAAGAACTATTTCTTTTAACCATAGTTTTGTTTTTTCGGCTTCTTCAGGGTCAGTACATAAAACTGTTTGATACTGTAAGACGAAACGTTGGTTAAAATAAATACTTCTTTTGTAATTATCTGGAGTATAAATGTCGTTTTTTCTAACCTTTTTATCAAAAGGTGTAATTACATGTTTTTGTTGTACTTTCAATTAACCAAAAGTAAAGAACCCTATACCAATAATCGGCAATGCGCTTTCATCATTGCTATTATTAATTTCATTATTACCATTGTTATCTATATACTTGGCTTCTGTTGTCACTATGTTCCATTTTTCTAGTAACTTATACATCACCAAAGAAAATATTAGCCAATATAACTTGCAGGAAGTTTTAAAGTTGGCCCCTTTCAAAAATTTCTTATCTCTAATTAGGGAAATAAGTTGGAACAATCGTTTTGTAGTTGTTCCTATCAATAAAATTTATAATTTTAGCTCAATCAAAATGTTTATGTAATTTTGTTCGTGAAAGGCTAACGTCAATTATAAACAGTTTACGTTTAACTTGACTAACTACATATTCCAAAGTCAGTTTTTGCTTTTTTAAGCACAAGTACATGTATCGAATTTAAAACTATGGGGATAGGATTTTTAGTTAAAAAAACACATATTTGTTTTAACTTGTGATTTCCCTACATGGTGTTCAAAATGAAATATTCTTTTGTAAGACTTCGTAAACCTTAAGTACTACGTCATTGTATCAGTTTTTGTATGTATAAGGCCAATCAATTCTTAGTTATGATGAATAAGTTTTAAAAACACTTTTTCCACCTCTTGTACTCCTGGTGATCAAAAGCAGAATTACAGTATTAAGTTTCTTTTGTCTTCCCCTTGTGACTCAGCATAAGTCTGAGAGCTTCTAGCGCAAAAAACGGGGTTCGATATCCGCAATTAGCTGAACACAGACAGTTCTTTGTGTAACTTTGTGCTTAACAACAAAGAAACAAACAAATGCTTTTTTCTTGCTCAAGTATACATTAATAATAAATGACTCTACTTTGTGATCAAAACAAAATGACTTCAGACGTTTTTCTGTTTTCTTAGGTTTGCAAGTTTGTATTCACTTAATTTAATTTTACAACAAAAATCAACCACCGTCCTGATAAAAGTCATATCTAACTAGCAGGGTTTTATGTTTTAAAAACAATCACATGTGTTAGTTCAGTCAATTTCAGGTCTTTAATGTCTGACAAAGGGCGTCTCCTCGAAACGTCACACAAAATAAACTAGAAAAAGTTTTCATTTAGATGTGTCAATTTACCCCTTGTTATCATTTATACAATGAATTGTCTGTGGTGTGCCCACCACAAGCGAATTTTGGCGTTATAAGCCTCAAGCTTATCACTGAGCTAGCAGGGGCGAATTCTGGCGAGAACTGAAGTGCTCTGACCTTTTTTATTTTGGTATACGAATTGACATTTTAACATGCAAATCTATTAAGTTTTACATTATTTTGCTATATAAAACGATAATAAGAAGTCCAAGCTCGTCAAAAGGGTTTTATAGATTTTCTTTATGCTACTTACTGAGAAAATTCACCTGAGATTTATATTAAAGTACATGTATTAAATGGAGATACGAAGTCATAGACAATCATGTGAAAAAGTCAGACATGTATGCACTTCAGTGTAAGTCAGGGGTTCAGTATTGCCAGGGCGTACCAAAGCCCTGGCAATACCATTTGGAATTGGAGCCGAATCCCGACACTTCAAAAACTAAAAATAAGTATATAAAATATATTATTCATATATACTCGAAATTAAGTTTATTTCACAACCAAACTCTCAGAATGTCAGAGTACTCTCTTACTGCTGGTGATCCTCTGTGTCCTCTAGTAAGGTTTTCTCAGACTACCCACAACACACACTGTCACTCTCCCCCCAGGAGTTAGTGCCAGGCACCTTGCGACAGCTCCAGCTTAAGAGCGTTAAAGTAGTGATATGTTTTTTCATACGTCACGTGGTTATTAAGACATACGAAAATGGCATTAATACATTAAATAAAATACATTTTACAATTATACTGTGTGTTTAAAACGTACACATTTTAAAAACGTTTATTATTTTCATAATATACAACTGAGGCTGCTTTTTTGGTTATTTAGTTATTTTACGATAGAAGGTGTATAAAGCATTGTAAAAATCGAAGTTAATAATAATGTAGTGAAGTTAGAAATATAGTAAGTTAATAAGATATGCGTTTTTAAAACTTGTTTTAATGTTAGTGACTTTTGTATGGTACCCAATTGTTGTTGTTTTTATTAGTATTTAACTTAAGGGAAGTTCAGTTGCGTGTTTTCTCTCTGCAATATGTGCATATTCAATGTAAATAGTCTCGAATAATTAGTGCTACATATATTTTACTTAAAATGACCTCACAAAAATAGAAATTCGATTTTGAATACGACATTTTTACCATGATGGTGACGTCACACATATGACAAATTTTGTTCTGGCACTACAAAATTTAGCATTACACCACTGGTGTAAATGTCATAAAGTATTTTTGCAATGATAATTTTTTTAATATTTTTGGATGGTCATAGAACAATTTATAGAAAAGTTGAAAAATATAAGTAAAATCTGTTGATACAAAAATCACTCTAAACGTCAGTATTGTCGAATACAAGGTTATAATGTTAATTAGCTACAAAATGTAGTTTGCTTTTATCCTTTGCATAATAATCGGTAACTATAATTTTGAGTAATTATGATTAGTAGGAGCGTGTGTTAGCATTTTCCTTATGGAGCATTGAAAAAAAATTATAAGGTTGACTGTTACTTTCTATAGATGTCGCGGCAGGCCAATCTGGTAGAAGTAAATAACTATTTGGAGGATACACTTGTGAGGTATAATAATGTTTGTATGTTTGAAGCGCAAATAGTAGGTGACGTAAGAGAGTAAAAGTTGAGAGAATGTGAATAATATAATAGAAATAGGACTGCTGTAAGCATTTTATTCATTTAAGTGATGTCAGTGCTAATAATGTTGCATCATGTGTATGGAGAAGTATTCGAGGTCTTTCACTAGTTAATAACACGGAGCTTATATTGATAAAAATATTATAATTAATTTACTGGTATGGAAAGTGAGTTAGGTAAAAAACGTTTCCTCAGAACAAGGATAAGCTGATTGGTTTTTAATCGATTTTTTTTTTGAGTTTATCACTTTTGATCGTATATGTATTAACACATTTTTATTTTATTTTACTTCCTCTGCCTATCACGCGTCTTTCGTTAATATAATACGTGAACATTACGTAAGGTTGTTTGTTTCGGATATTCGCGCAAAGCTAACAAGAGCTATCTGTGTTATACGTTACTCATTTTGAACTGATAGCCTAGGAGGAAGGTAGTTAGTCAATAGGCCTACCATCAACTCTTGGACTGCTCTAATCTAGTAGTGGGATTTGCCCGTCATACTTATAACACACCCATGGTCCCAATGCACAAAGCATAATTTTGCGGTAGTTGGTCTCGAACCATGAGACCTCGGTTTCACAATCGGTACATTAGCAACTAGGTCACGCCCGACCCATGCAAAGTAGAAGAAATTATTTTGTTACAGTTAGAAAAGACATTTCGTTGGTTAACCACGAGGTGGTGACATAACTGGCAGCCAATGACAGAACCTATAGTATCTGTGAACCATGACCATGCTCCTCAGTGTCACAGCGGTATGTATGCGGACTTACAACGCTAGAAACCGGGTTACGATACCCGTGGTGGACACAGCACAAATAACCCATTTTTACTTGTTATTAAACAAATATTTAAACAACTCTGTTCAACTATGTATCAGCTGCCTAGTGTC
>NW_013665754.1:601000-605442 GCF_000517525.1 Limulus polyphemus
TTTTTTGTGAGTGTAAAACACTTAAAACGTTTTGTTTGCTCAGTTTTGGAGCTGGTTGTTACTTCACGTTCGTCAGCTTAGGTCTCACCCTTTAGATTCAATTTCCATTATTTGGTAGAAATGACTCTTCTTTACTATGAAGACCAACTACTTTTTTATCTTTCTCTTCTTGCATCCGTGTTTGAAGCTGATGAATTCGGTTATGATCGATAAATATAATGACCAAGTACAGCAAGGTATTTAAAGTGCTCACGAAAACATGTGGGAGTTTTTCAGTATTTGTTTGTTGTTGTTTTTTTTTCAGGGGGGACTGATGCGCGTGTTATATCTCTCTCTCTCTCTGACCATGTTTAGTGGCACGTGTCTGTTTGTACACCATAGAATTTCACTACAACTGTATTAAATATTCTATCTCTATCAATTAGAATAAATAAATTGAAATTTTGGTCACCTCTTCCACATCTGGTATCCAGACCGCCCGATTCTGCGCGTTTACCAATCCTGTTTCACTTCAGAAAATCCTGACACTGAAATTATCTGTATGTCATATTCTCAGACTCGGCTGTATGTCATATTCTTGGATTCAGAAAAACAGAAGACTTGACGTGTTCACTGGTTAGTGTCCCCGAATGGTGAATTCGAGGGCTCATTATTCGAATACCGTTGCCACTTTGGGGCCGAGTGTGAGCTATAAGCTATCAAATTCCATTCTTCGGTAAGAAAAGAGTAACCCAAGGGTTGAAGTTGGGCGCTGTCGACTAGCCGCCTCCTCTTTTGTGTATTATTTCAAACTAAAGAACATTTATGCGCTGATAGCCTTTTATGTAGTTTTACTCAAAAATTCTAAGACCAAACCGGACCAACATAATCAAGTAGCAACGAAACAAGGTATTAAATATAGTAAAGAAATATAATACAGCAAATCAAGAGGTTATATTATTGTAATTGTAATAGGTCTCAGTACATTCAGTATGTAGGCTCGTCGGTCGGTTGGTGCTGTTAAACCCAAAATTAACACAATGGACCATCTTTACTCTGACTACCACGAGTGTCGAAGCCAGATTTTTAGCGTTGTAAGCCTACAGACTTACTGCTGAGGAGGGGGGGGGGAGGGTCTTTAGGCTAGACAAAGTAAAATAAAGTATCTTGTAATGAAGCATATTTACTGAGTCTTGTTTTCTGTTTATACATTACTTCTCTTACCACAAAACTGTTTCTTACAAATGATTAAAGCTTTCTTTAGAGTAATGTTTTGATAAAGTTAAAACCTATCAAACAGCAGTGAAAATAATATGAGTTCGTTATTATTGTTGTTGTTGTTTTGCGGAGATGGAATATGAATATAATTTTTTAGATTGTTTCTTTTCGAACATTTGCTGATTTTTATACAATATGCCTGAGATTCTTTCAGTACGGAGAAAATAACTGAACTATATAATATGTTTGTCAAAAGAAAACTATACCAAATAAATACAATAAATGTTTTACAGACTCTAAAGTAAGTGCCGATGATATAAAAGATAGTTTGCTTTCTATTTTGACATCTTTCCCGAAATCAATAATAAACAGTATCATTTAATACTATACAAAAATTGATGATAACTTTAAAAATATATGAAATGATGTCAATATCAACGCTATATAAAAACGTTCAATAGATTATGGAATAACTTTATACGTGTGAACTTCTGTTGTTTACCTGATAAAAGATAAAAGACAGTTATGTGCATGCAATTAAATGCCTAGGAGATAACGTCAATCAATTTCAATGAAGACAATATACGCTTTGACCAAAACTATTGGATTCAAAGTTTGTTTGTTTTTTCCCAAAGGCTGGATTGTATTATCTTTTTCTTAGTATATATATATATATATATACATGTATTTATACAGTTACGCTAAAAGCTACTTCATGTTCAAAATAAATATGAAACAAGAGAAAAGGGGAACAACTTTATATCTCAAGAATTAAAATTATTAAAATGTATTACCATATATATATATAACACTGACATATTTTCTTCGATCTTGTTACCCAATAAAAATATTTAGTTATGTCAGCACAAACACACACACACACATTTCAATCAAAAATAAAATAAAAAGGAAAACATTGCATACGAATTTTTCTCAATAAAATTTTAAATTGTATAATAACAACTCTAATCTACAATAGAAAGGTTAAAATTCATTTTCAAGATAATCTCGACTAAAAGAACAATGAGATAAGCAATTACTCCAAAGCAGCTTTGATACTGAGAAAGAGCATGTTGTTGGTAAAACCTACACGTTGAAGTTCACAATCTGTGTAGCTTGGGTACCTGTATTCTTTCGTTACACCGGGTAACAAAAACAATTTTCTCTGCTACTAGAAAAATACAACTGTTTCTGAGTAATTTGATGATGCTGATTCTAAAACTCATGTTGAAAATTACTGATCACCTGTAGTTTTCAAGTTATGATAGCTTTATTCAAAATATTCTTATAAATCGTGAAAATAACAACTTTGTCTTTAATAACTTTATTTATTAAATTAAAAAATTGCATTTAAGAATGTTCAAAAACAATACATTCTAGCAATACCAGTTAAAAATACAATGAGTATAATAAGATTATATACTGAAAATACATCCAGTCTATGTTCAAAACTTTCATCACGGTATTATTTTTTGTTACCAAATATCTGCTTGACTTGGTGCGCCTTTTGTGTATGTTCTCAGTTTCATTCTATAAGAACCAATAGTAATCTCCCATCATCGTAGGATTCCATTGTCCTTGATATCGCTGTTCTACTGTCGAAATATCTTGATGGAAGCGCTCACCATGCACATCGCTCACTGTACCTAGATCATTTGGAAAGAAGTCTAAATGGAACTGTAAGAACTGCGTATTTAGTGACATCCTAGACACAATTTTCCTGTAGTTCTCGAGCATATCATCAATCACAACAGCATAGTTTTCATCTCTGTGATTTCCTAAGAAATTTTTGGCAACCAATTTGAAAGATTTCCAGGCAGCAAGTTTTTTTTCTCCCCACTTCATATTCAACTGGAAATTATGAAGAATGTTGTAAAAGGAATGATCAAAGATGGTAATGGTTTCAGATACCTGTCTGAAAGTTTCCAAAAATCAGTGAAGTAAAAATGAAAGAAGGTATCTTTGTGGGGGCCACAGATTCGTGAAGTGCTGATGGATGATGATTTTGAAACAGTACTCAATTACAGAAATACATTTTGAGGATTCACTAAAGGTTGATACTCGATATTTTGTTTCCCTGGTATGTAATTCTCTCTCACTGGCCATTCCTTCTTTTTGAAATAATTTTTATAATCTCGGCTATCCCAGAGGTATAAAAAGCAATAATGTTTGGTATATCCACTCTGCAGGCCTAGCAGGAGTGCAATAACCTTCAGATCACCACAAATGTTCCACCCATGTTGATCATATTTAATGGCCTCAAGTATAATCTGCATGCTTTGATAAGTTTATTTCATGTTCACAGCATGAGCAACAGGAATCGATGGTTTAGTGATCCCATTGTGCAAAAGTACAGCCTTCAGACAAAGTTTAGATGAGTCAATAAAAAGTCTCCATTCTTGAGGATGATCTTCAGTACCTAATTCTTCCATTAGGGCATTAACATTTGTACAGAAACATAAAATAACTTGAGAAGCAAGACTTTATAAATTCAAACATATTTTCCTGGAGCTAATAATTCCATTTGCTGTAAATGAGAGCCAAGAAGCTGCTTTGATATTGATGAATCACGAATCAGATCATTTAACTCTTCTTGTGTGATCAGATGAGGCAGTTTATGTTGAGGTGCGACAGGAATAGACTTACTAGATGAAAAGGACGAAGATGGGAAGATGGTTCATTTTCTTCTTCGCAGGATAACTCTTCTGTTTCCCAATTTTCTGGTGGATTTGGCAACGAAAAACCATTCCCATGAGATACTGGTTTCATTGCAGTTGCAATATCTGGATTTTTGATGTGTTGTTTAGTTTTATCTGAATATCCAGAAACATTAGACGTAGAAAAATAACAGTCAGTTAGACGATCTTTGGACTCACGCCAAATCATGAGAACTGCAAATGGCATACGTACTCCCTTCTTATTCAGGCAGTGCTAAGCCAGGTGTGAAAGAAGTACAATACACACGTGGAGCCCAATGGTTTTCTTGGTCACCAATTTTACACCCAAAATAGTGGTAGTAAACTACTCTTACCTTGTGTGCGATGTTTTTCCTTCGTGAAACTATAATATATTTTCCACAAACATAGCAAAAACTGTTTGGGTGATTTTTGCACTTTCGGACTTTACTTCAACTGGATCCAGCCAGTGGCGTAGCAAGGGTTCTCAGCACCCGAAAGCAAAGACACTTTTTGCGCCCCCACCTCTGAAATATTTTGATTACTTGTTTTGTGACTCATTGCCCACTT
>NW_013665754.1:606387-612289 GCF_000517525.1 Limulus polyphemus
TTCTAGATTTAGATTTATTAGGCCTAACTTTTAGAACAAATATTACATCTAGATCTGTTAACTTAGTCATTAGATCTGTCCAAGTGCAATGCCTAATTTAATAGTATAGGTCTAAGTATGCCTATAATATAGGCTACAATTTGTATGATGATGGACCTAGGGTCTAGAAATAAAGTTATAACTGCTATTAGACATAAAGTCTAGTACATCAGTTGGTGTAAGACATGATTTACAATCAGCCAATACAATTACAAACCACTACATTAGGCCTATAATGTTTACTAGCTCTAGATCTAGGCCTTGCTTGTTGCATATATTGCCAATCTTGCACACCAGTTAATATGTTACATCAATCTCGTATTTTCTTTTTGTTGAACATACATTTACTTGTACGTTGTACTCTTGGACTTGTATTTGATCCACAGATCAATGATGTAATAGTGTAGTTTACTTCTGTACGTCAATTCGGTCTCACTGTATTTCAGTGGGTGGCTTTTAAAAGTTAAAACTGCAAGCGTAATACACACAAATAACGTAACACTGTGTTGTATTTACTTAACGTAGGGCAGTTGCGCTATATCCTAGAGGAGGGCATAATTATCATAATTATAGGTCAGAGGAAATTTTGCGCCCCTTCACACCTGCGCCCGGTGGCGACTGCCCCTCTTGCCCCCCCCCCGCCCCTTCTTGCTACACCACTGGAGGCAGCCAGCATTTCAAGTAAGTTTCTAAAAATATATAAAATAATTTATGCCTACAGAACTAGTAAAATATTTTAAAAAACAAAGTTTTGCAGAATTTGATTATATAGAGGATATAATGCGAGGAAGAAGATCGGACTTTGTTTTGACTGTGCACGGAGCGAGGCAAAGTGACCAACTGGGTGAATGAGAAGCAACTGAGAGAGAGAGGCGTCTGACTCCGTCTCTTTTATGCTCAGTCGAGGGACTTCTTGAATGTTCTAGCAATTTGAGCACGTGAGTAGTGCAATTCGCTACAATTATATCGAGAACAAATAGCATATGTGTACAATATATTTGGAATTTTACACCAAAACAATACAGTTAATGTTTGAAGTTATCAAAAATGTATGCCTTTTACCATTCAACTGTCCAAGTAAACTTAATTTCACAGCATAAATCTATTGTACTGAGTTGATTGCATTGTATTTCACATAGTGCTGATAAAATAGTGAGATATTACAATAACTCAAAAATCTAGAGGATGTGTATAAATTCTGACTACATTTTTGAAATGAGCACCATCAAATTACTCCGAATCACTCGAGTTTTCTCCAGAAGCAAATTTTTTGTTGACCAGTGTAATGATTGAACTTCTTTTCCCGAAACGCCTTCACTGTACATAGTATATTATAGTAGCGGATATCAGTTATTTCTTGTAATTAACACCAAAAACAAACATCATAGATCGAAATACGAATTTGCTATGGACACAAGAGAAACCTCATAATGTTCAAGTTTAGTACACATGTGTAAGTTCAGAATATGGTTTAACACGTTATTTATTTAATCAATGTATAGATGATTTTATTATAATGAGGTATTTCACTATATTTAAAATACTTCCGTGCTCAGCCATATATAACTGCAGTTGTATCTCTAATCTAGCATATTCTAAAAGAAGTGTAAAAATAACCTTCCGACCATCAACCCTCTTTTAACCCTTTTCTGTTTTTCTTAACGTACTTATTTTTATTTTAGTTTGGTTTGGATTGGATTTGAGAATTAAACATATGTTGATAAAAACAACAACACCTTCAGACGTGAAAATTTAGACTTGTATATGTTCTGAGTTTAAACTTTCTCTAAAATGGATTTTCTGAACTCTGTAATTCTGAGTGGCGGTCTATCATTTTAACCGCAAGAAAAATTTAGATTGTCTCATAGTTATAATGAAAACAGTTACAAGGCAATTTACTCGTCTTTCGGTTTGTGAATTCTGTCTAAATTCAGCCCAATCGTGAAACAATAATTAGATGTCCCCATCAAAATATTTTCCCCCCTGTATGGAGGAATATGGAGTATGTAGTATGTATTAACGTAGTATGGAGGGATATCAGATCTCAAAAGCCAAAAATGGTACATTGTCAAGTTAGTAAAAAGTGACACATTCTTCATCATTTATCTGCAACTGATTGTAATATTGTTGTGATTATTTGGACACATTGTATCTCTCTAGACCCAAATACCTTGTCAGTAATTTTTTTTAAGTGTTTGATAATGTGGTTTTACTACTCATCTGTCAATGTAATATAACTCTGCATTCCTGATGAGTCCCCATTGTCCCCTTTGGCTAGTAAGATATGTTTTTTGTCTTGAATAGACCAATGAGATTTCTGCTCGATCATAGCCGAGTTTTTTGAAGATATAGAAGAGCTAGAGAGCGCTGAACGGTTTATTAATCAATCTATAAGTTACTTTTTAGTTTTTATCAGAAGTTATTGTTAAGGAGGTTAAACTTGAAGGATGAAAGGTCTTCTCCATCACTCATCAATCATAAAGTGATGTTAATGGCAGCAGACATTCTTTTTTTTCAAGCATTCTCTTGTAAAAAAAAAAATTCTTTACACCGTCCTTAAGAAAGGCAAGTTATAACAAAGCCACTCGTTACTGATTTTCACCACAACACGTACCACCCAGGTTCACTTCATCTAGACTCTGTCTATACAGAACTCATGCTGAACAATAAGTGCCAATCGATAGTCTTGGTGGCCAGAACTGTCATAATGAAAAGTTCATAGAAGCTGTCACTGAAACTTTCATAATAACATCAAAAGTCAATACTGTAAATATTTAGACGTTTTATTTATTCTCATAAACCAAACATCTTTTAAGATGTGGTTATGGTGTCCAGAAAAGAAAGGATTACCTAATATGTTCAAACAATAAATATAACATTTAAACATACCTATGCTAAATATTTCACATTGATGTTAAGTTAAACTCAAATTAAATATAACTAAATGAATGCCCCTAGTGGCACAGCGGTATGTCTGCGGACTTACAACGCTAGAATCCGGGTTTCGATACCCGTGGTGGGCAGAGCACAGATAGCCCATCGTGTAGCTTTGTACTTAATTACAAACAAACTTAAATAAAATCGTATTTTTAATGGTGGTTATTAAGATCTATAAGTATAATTCCTAATTAGATATCTTACGATAATCAGTTCCCACTATTTCATTTACTAAGTTAAATGGTTTGTTTGTTTGTAATTTAGCAAAAAGCAACACAATGAGCTATCTGTGCTCTGCCCACCATTGGGGGGCAAGTTAAATGGTACTTTTGGCCATAAACTTAATGATGCCTTGCAGGGTTCAACCAACCAACATAGAATATCTAGGTTAGTACTAATGTAAAGTAATCATTTAAATATATTACTAATTAACTTATCAAAAGAGTTTGAACATGAATTTCTTTCAAAATTTTAGTAATAGCATTAAAACAATTTATCTAAAATGTTAAATTAAAAAATAGTTTGTTATATAGGCGCACGTAGCTACTAATTCACTAAAGTCTAATAATAATGGCTTGTGTTCACGTAACTGTAACAAAAAATATTTGCAACTCAATATCTTACATAGCCCGCGATCCGAAGCAACTGGTACATATTTTTCTTGAAGTCTTCTTGGTTATTTACAACAACAACAAAGTAAACACAGCTATTAAGATTTCAATTCTTTGTTGGGGCGAGTCCGATTCGATGATTAGCATGTTGGGCTTTGGATGCGAAGTTTCGGAGTTCGTTTCCTGTATCACCACAAAAATTGTGGTTCGTAGTTTGGGACCGTGGGTGCGCTATAAGAGTAACGGTAAAATCTCTTTATTTAATTAGAGTAGCCCAAGAGTTTGTGATTGGTGGTTTTGACTAACTGCCTTCCTTCTAGTCTATCACTTCAAAATGAGGGACGGCTAGCGCAGATAACCCTCGTGTAGCTTTGCGCAAAATTCAACAAGTAAACAAAGAAAAATAAAATTTTGATAATTTATTTTATTTTATTCGTGATATAAAAGATAATTATCGTCATATACTAAAATCACAACTTATTTAAAAAAAATATCTTCTTTTGAAATTTACACACTCGATAAAGTGCGTTAAATAAAAAACAAATATTTGCTGCTTTTAAACAGTTTTTTTTTTTCAAATTTCAGAGTCTAGGGAGTTACTCTAAAAAACAATATAATGATTAACCGAAGCTGTGATGAATAAATTAAAACCATTAAAAAGTTTCGTTATAATGCTGCTACACGTATATGTATTATAAAAGTACAAATATTAATAACAATGCCATGTTTTAACACGACATATAGCAGAGTATAAATTCTTAAAATAACAAGGAATGAACAGAAGGTTATTAATAAACGTCTATTTTTTCTTTATTTGAACACAAAACTCCACAATGGGCTCTCTACTTGCCCAATGCAAGTATCAAACCCTGAATTTTAGCACCGTAAGCCCTCAAACTTACCAATGAGCCAATGGGAGCGGAGGAGCTGTATACGAATAACGAATATCTACCCAAGTTTAACATGATCAACTTCAATCATGTTACTTGAAATGTACTTACATCATACTCTGTTGTAGTAGAGTGAAGCTTGTAACGATGATCTGAACATAACTGATTTTATAACACCATTTTCTCTATAAATTCTAAGAGCTTAAAACTGAAAGCAGAGAATAGTGTGTAATAATATGTCAACTACACTAAGACTTCCATATACTGAGCTGACGAAGCCTTTCGCCCATTACCAGAGCTCACTAAACGGTTTCAAGTATTAGTTATATAATAACTTTAATGCTGTGATCTAAATTCATTAAGTGAAATATAATTATTATCAATTTTTAGGCCACTTACGAATCAGATTAATAACACAATATTATTAATTTATTTATTTTTAACACCAGTTATTTATTATATTTTTTTCTTCAATTAAATTAACTATCAATCAGAAGAACTGGCGAACCAATAAGTTAGTCTACTTGTTCCCGGAGTGGGCTAATTAGCCAAACCGTCAAGAAATAAAGTTTAACAGGACTGTGACATCATACATAAAATACTTTATGTCACTTTTTGTTCAAATATATATATATATGTATAAAAACATGATGTTTGTGAGAAATAATATAAACGTGAATACTCCTTTGATTTTGTTCAAAAATGGAGGCATTACTACCTTCTCAAATGTGTTAACATAGAGAAAAAATAGAATTGTTTGTGAATTTTTACCCGAAGCTAGTACGCCACTTGTTACGTTTAAAGGATTTTTTTTGTAATCAAGCACAGACCTGCACGATGGGCTACCAGTGCTGTGCCTACCACGTGTATCGAAACTGGATTTTAGCGTTAGAAGTCTTCAGACTTACCGCTGAGCCACTAGAGGGCTTTCAAAAGTACAAAATAACCTTGTAAAAACGGATGTCATAATTTATTAGCACACTCACAACGCTGACCAATTAATTATAGCAACAAAGTTAGAAAACACAACAACCTTTATTCTCCAAATAATAATAAAAAACTTTATTTCAACAAATGTTTCACCATTGCGGCTTCTTCAAGACTTGTAGTATTAAAGTAATAAGAAATAGTACTGCTTTTACTACTAACCCTGATGAAGTTGAAATGGTGAAACATTGGCTGAAATAAAAAGTTTATATCTTAATATTATCAGAAGAGTAAAGGTTGTTTTTGTTCTAACTTTATTGGCAAAATGTCTAAATCCCTCCGATATACGCTACAAATTCTGCAGACCAATTCGTTTGTTTAATATCATTTTAGTTATTTTTAAAAATTTTTTGGTTCATTTTACTCCATCTCTAGTTCTAAGCATACATTTTAATTTTGCAGGATATTAAAATTTTCTCTACAAAAATCCTAATGCCT
>NW_013665754.1:613207-618662 GCF_000517525.1 Limulus polyphemus
TTTTGAATCTTATCAACCGAAGTAATGAGAAGAAAATTGTTAGACACGAACACATGTTAAACTAAGGAAACTTTCTAATAACATAACTCACAGCAAGATGTCCCCTGACCAAGTCATCTTTAACTACAGCAACATCACTTTGAGTGATAATCAAAAAACATCACTTGCCAAAGGATTGAACTTCTCCATACCCTCCTCAAACTCAGTTCTGCCAATTACCTCTAACCCTGGGAATCCTTATACCGGAACATAAAATATTTACCTGTTTTTACCAAGAATACTTCTGAACAGCATGAGAACTATTTACTACTAAGTTAAAAACTTAGCACTCAACACCTTCTATAACTATAGCAAACGCAGGATATCCTCAAATCTGAAATCTTAAGAACTAGCAGCTATCAAAGTACATCCTCGAAACAAAAATATCATCATCACCCGACCGACAAAGGAAACAACGTTGACTATGTTAAGAAAACGACCGCAACACGTTCAAACTGATAAACAAGGAACCATTAACTCATACTTTACAACTTAAAGGGAAAACCCAGAGATTTCTGGTTGTGTATATAATACTTTATATCCCACAGACTCCCAACCTGGAATATTACATGGACTGCCGAAAGTTCACAAACCAGACATCCCTCCTCCTCCTCCGACCTATACTTTCCGCCTTAGGCACTTACAGTTATAACGTAGCTAAATTCCTTGTACCTATTTTAAAATCTTTTACTATGAACGAAATTACAACACCTGATTCCTTCTAATTTCCCAAGAAATCAGTCAACTAAAGATCACGTGATGGTTAGCTTCGATATTACTTCTCTTTTCACTAATATTCCTCTGGATGAAACCACTAATATTGTACTTTCTAATCTCTTCGCTAAAAACATTCTTGTTAATGGATTTTCTAAGTCTGAGTTCAAATCTATGCTTGGACTCTCGACCAAAGACTCTCTTCTCCTCTTTAACAATACTCTATATGAGCAAATAGATGGCGTTGTTATGGGCTCCTCACCAAATTCTACGCTGGCCAACACTTTTCTACGTCACCACGAACAGAACTTGATTTATAAATGTCCGTTAAGCTGTAAACCTGTTCTCTACAGAACGTATACTGATGATACTGGTTGGAGACGGCTTTAACATAAGTTTAACATAACAGCAAATGTACAACGTTTCGACAAGGTTTTGTCATCATCAGGTATACTGATGATACTTTCCTTATTAGATATTGATCATAGCCAATGCTTTCTTGACTACCTTAATTCACAACATCCCTCTATACACTTTACTCATGAAATTGAGACAAATAACTATTTCCTTTCTGGACGTTCTTGTTAACCATGATGCTAACGGCTTTTCAACTTCTGTCTATCGTAAAAACACATTTACTGGTCTCTTCAGTCAGTTTGACAATTTTATACACTTCTCTTTCAAACGCGATCTTATTCTCTGTCTACTAAATATAGTCTACAAATTTACGTCATCCTATTTAACCTTCACAAATAAATGACTTCCTTACAAAACATTCTCTTTCGAAACGGCTACCCTATGCATTTCTTGGAGAAAAATAACTTTCTCATTCCTAACTAATTTGTTTGTCAAACCACCTAAGATACCCACTGTACCCAAACTTCCCTTATACACCTGCTTACCATATTTCGGGAGACAGAGTTACCTTATCACAAAACAGTTGAAAAAGTTATGTAACACTTACTATCCCCAAATTGACCTGAAAGCTATTATGAAACCAAATTTCAGACTAAAATTTTTTTCCTCTACAAAGATCGTTTGCCGACTGCTCATTGTTCATATCTCGTCAACTTATATACGTGCGGAGACTGTAAGGCCTCCTATATTGGTGAAAACCAAAAGTCACCTTAAAATACGTCGAGGCACAATACCAATTGTAATAGAGAGGGAGAAATAATTATTAGACAGTGAAATGTCACTTTTAATTGCGGCACAATACCAATTGTAATAGAGAAGAAGAAATAATTATCAAAATCATAAAGTTATAAAATTGTTATCTATGTTTCATCGATACTTATGTTAAATAAATATATGAAATTATTTTTTTAAGAAATGTTTTCTTTTTGTATGAAGCTATCATAAATGTTAATATGTTTACAGATTTAGAAGACTACTGCCCAATTCATAATGTAGAAATTTAAGTGTCTTACTTCAATATATATGTGTTTGTGTATAGTATTTATATTTACTTTTACGATTTTTTCATACGTTAGTAAATTTAGATTGGATTTCAAAAATCAATACCAAGTTTATTATGCTTAGAAAAAAAAAGGACTGTATTTGAATGTAAATTTCCTAAGAACTGTAGTCGTAAAAAGTATTTTTCTGTCTTGTCCGTTTCCATTTCAGTGACGATCGATAACTGGCCTAACGCTGAAAACCGAAAGGTGAACAGCTTTGGACCGTAATTAACTGTCAGCTTTTAAGGGCTATAGAAGATGGCAGAGGTAATAAATGTCGACCATATAAAGAAAAGAACATTCACCCTAACTTTCTCTTACAGCAATTCCTGTAGGGTAGTTGTCACAAATAATACATATGTGTGTGTTGAACAAGATGTAAAGGAGGTTGTGCGTGTTCATAAACAGAATGGCTATCTTCTTGGGAACTTTTATTAGAAAATCAATAATCTGGTATAATATAAAAGCCTAAGTTTAAAAAATCCTGATAAATATAAATGCTTAAAACTGTTTTAGAAAAGATAACAGAGAACAAATCATGGATGCAAAAATATTATAACGGAGTTTTATTTTAATTTCTTCTAAGTTGGATATGAGTTTTAAGAGTGCAAAGGAATTTGTTTAGCTAACTTCGGGTTTCATAATCTTCCGAAAAACATCAGATAAAAGTCAAAGTACACTTGTAGCTAGCGTAAACATTATTCTCGTTCTCCCATCAACGAACTAAGAATCGTCGCAAAAATAATAATATAAGAAATGGCACTAAACTACGAAAGTTTTTCATTTCAATTCTTGTAGAACGAAAAACCCATGAAACTGTTTTAAATGGTACAAAAATGAACTAATATTTTCACATCTCGTGCCTAATCAGCCTCGTGCCGTATATGAAATACTCCACATAAAGTGTAAGTAGTGGTAGTGTTTAAAACCGTAAAGCGGTTTCTGTGAATTTTTTATTAGTTAATCCAATATTTCATTTTGAAGACTTCTGGCAGTAGTATGTAAGCTTGATCTAGTTGATTTTCATAAGTATAAAGTATATAACATATTTTTCTTGAAATTTAGACTTCAAAAATTTGTTGTGATACCTTTATCGTGAAATAGGATAAATTCGTTTCAACCAATAAAAACAGAATCATCTATACACGTTGTTTCCCAGTCTTAAAATATCTCTCAATACGTTCAAGTTTTGCAAAACATGAATCAGTCGCATCAGTATCCTTATACTGACGGTTTGAGTGTTTTCTTAATTTAAATAAATATTATAATTTGATACCAACAGAATGCTATCCAATTAAAGTAAATGATATCTTTTTCAACGTGCGAAGTCCTTGTTGGTTCAGTGGTAAATTACTGAATTACATCGCTAAAAACTGGGGTTCGATTACTCGCGTGGACAGAGTACAGATAGCTTATTGTATAGCTTTGCACTAAGAAAATTATAAAAACGGGCGAAAACTCTAAATCACGTTTTACCAAAACCAAACGTGAACCTTAAGTTTCTTGTAAATAGCATCGTGGTATAATCGAATAAACACATATACACTTATTAAATTAGTTTAGACACCGTTAACTAGTGAAATATATGTGTGCGTTGGCAAGGGTAACTCTCACACCAACAAGGAGGTAATGAAAATTGTTTTTTCACTTTATTTTTAAACATTATTAACATTATCCAATAAAGTTTTAAGTTCATAAACCAATAAATACGCGGTAGACCACTTTGACGTCACACATTATAACTTATGAAAACCTAGTCTGAGGTTTAAAGCCAGTATTTCTTTTACAAACATAATTCATGGTGACAAATGAACGTATGCGAATGTGAGTGGCTATTCACCATTTACAGATTTTACACTAAAAAGTTCTACGTATTCCAGATGCTTTATAAAAGGTGAAACTATTGTAAGAAAATATTGTGATAGTTGTAAAAGTATTATATTTTCTTTTCCATTTAGATTAAAAAGATAAATAGTTTAGTTTGCCGAAATTTTCCAATTTTTTTTTCAGATATACATGTTTTCTGAGTGCTCACAGACTTTCATATATTAGAAATATGCCATGTGCAGCACTGACCTCATTTTATGTGCTAGTTACGTATGGTCAAGGAGTGTGTCCGGCTATTTTCGGGCTTCCGCATAGATAGTGGTGGTGAAGACCTAGTCTTGATCTTATATGAACGTTATCTTTAAGTATCGCTGTGTCTAATTTTAGAAATGTATAGAGGTTATGCCTTCTTTACTTTCACATGTACCCTGAAAGAGATAATATTATTGTATTTCTGACTGTGTGTTACTTAGGGATGAAGAAGAGTTTTTATGTGTAATGTTTTTTTTATAAGAAGTTTGGTATCATGTTTAGCTGTTGAAAGAATTTTAAAGTTTGAGAGAGAAATCGGATATCCTGTTTCTGTATTGTGTTGATAGATCGAGGAGTTGAGAGGGTTTGTAACCTTTCTTCCAGTTTTTATAGATATGCCCATGTGTTCACATGCTAAGAAATAATTATTAGACAGTGAAATGTCACTTTTAACCTCTCTATTACAATTGGTATTGTGCCGCAATTAAAAGTGACATTTCACTGTCTAATAATTATTTCTTCCTCTCTATTACAATTGGTATTGTGCCTCGATTAAAAGTGACATTTCATTTTCTAGTATAGTTATTTAAAATATTCCAATCCTTTCTCTGGAATGTTTTTAGTTTTGTTTTTAGCTACGTGGAAGTTCTATAAAACAGGGGTTATCCTACCTTTTTTTTTACTCATGCCCCAATGTAAAAATATTTTGGTACTTGCAATCTTCCTCCAAAATGCAAACTTGCCCCTATTGGTTCTCTACTTAAAAGTATGGTTAAAAAACAGTCATAGAGTATTCATTTCTAATGTATTATATTTTTCAAAATTATTATTTTTGCAATTTACTACAGCATCATTCAAACGTTTGCGTACCCCTAGAAAGTTTGACACCTACTCCCTCCTTCAAAAGGGCGCATCCCACTGGTTAAGAACCGATGCTATAAAACAAAGTCCTAATCTAATTTGCTTTCACTTATAACAGCTTTCTCAAACTTGGAGCTTTTAAAACCCAGGCATTAGGATTTTTGTTAGAGAAAATTTTAATATCCTGCAAAATTAAAATGTATGCTTAGAACTAGAGATGGAGTAAAATGAACCAAAAAATTTTAAAAAATAACTAAAATGATATTAAACAAACGAATTGGTCTGCAGAATTTGTAGCGTAT
>NW_013665754.1:619559-625838 GCF_000517525.1 Limulus polyphemus
AGTACTTTAAGGTGACGTTTGGTGTCACCAATATAGGAGGCGTTACAGTTTCCGCATGTGTATAAGTACACAAGATGTGAACAATGGGCAGTCGGAAAACAATCTTTGTAGCGGAAAAATATTTTTAGTTTAAAGTTGGGTTTCATTATAACTTTCAGGTCAATTTGGGGATAGTAAGTGTTGCATAACTTCTTCAACAGTTTCGTGACAAGGGAGCTCTGTTTCCCGAGATATGGTAAGCAGGTGTATAAGTGAAGTTTGGGTACAGTGGGTGTCTTAGGTGGTTTGACAAACAAATTAGTTAGGAATGAGGGGGTTATTGCATATTGTAGCCGTTTCTTAAGAGAATGTTCTGTATGGAAGTAATTTATTTGTGAATGGTTAAATAGGATGAGGTAAGTTTGTTGGCTTATTTAGTAAACAGAGAATAAGGTTGCGTTTGAAGGCCTTCTATATTGGTGAAAGTATGAGCATGTGAACACATGGGCATATCTATAGAAACTGGAAGAAAGATTACAAACTCCTCTATCTATCAACACAACACAGAAACAGAACATCCGATTTTTCTCTCAAACTTTAAAATTCTTTCAACAGCCAAACATGATACTGAACTTCTTATAAAAGAAACATAATACATAAAAACTCTTCTCCCGTCCCTAAATAACACAGAGTCTTCACTGGATTTAAACCTATTTAAACTATTTCACTTGTAGTTCAGTTTTCATTTTCTCGTGTTATATTTGTATATTCGAATTGTTTATTTCTTATGTATATATTTCTGTTGTAATTACACATATTGTTTGTTTGTTTTGTACCTCTAGATTACTGATAATGGAATTATCGCGATTCCGAAACGTCTAATAAATGCTTCCTGTTATTACGTTCATGTTTTGTTTTATCATTAAGCTACATTTTCCAAATTTCAAATCACTTTAGTATTCTGCTCATTGTCATAAGTTGCATGATATACTGAAAATTCAACATATTAGGGCAAAATAATGTTCATTGTTAAATAACGTGTCGAAATTGTTTATAGCATTAACGTTTGGAAAACAATATTATTTGGTAATGCTTAACACAACCAATATGCAAATTAGCATAACCATCATATAGGGGTGTAACATGTTCCATGGAAGCAAGAAATAAAGATAGTGAATACATGGTATTATCTGCGTAGTCAACCGTACCAGCAAGCAATTTGATGAATTTTGTACAATTGGCTCATGCCACGTGTTCACTTGTCATTCAGTGAGGATTTGTGACATTGCTATTTATAAACTTTAAAAGAAACATCCATGTTTCTGAAGATGGACTGTGTGACATTTATGTTACGTTCAAAAATTCAGTCAAGACGTATATCCATCAGAGAGTATGCCCAATGAATTGAGGATTCTGCCAATTCCAATCCACTCCTTCCAGCATGTTACTATTAGTGTACAATTGTTGTGCTTACATAGTATCTGTCATTTGGTTTCTCGGACACTTCCATCACGAGGAAAATTACTTTAAGAAACCACCATCCTTTCCTTTATGTCCACATGGTGCAGTTGGTAAACGTTATAAATGATACCTTTAATGACGCAAACTAAGTACGTTGTGAAAACATGTGTAACCTTGTTGAACTTGGTAAAAAATGATGAAGTATTATTTCACATTTAAAGTCATCAAGTTCTACCACCCATAACGCTTACCTCAAGTAGTTAAATTTCCGCGTCTCATAATAAATTAACGATCTTCCTAAAGGGAAAATGCAATAATTCCGGACTTGTAATATTACATCAAATTCTTCATAAGCTAACCTAATAATAGATTTTCGGATTAATCCCTGAGTTTGGCGATGAATTCGTGTCTTAAGAATTTAAAGAATATTTGTTTAATTGTTGTCACTAATTACTTGACCTCCTGAAACAATAGTATTTGTTTGTTGTTAAGAGCTAAGCTACACAATAGACTATCTGTGCTCTGTCCGTAACGTGAATAGAACCCCGTCTAGTAACGTCGTCAGTTTGTAAACTTACCACTGACACACTGGTGGACCAAATGTAGTGTAGTTTTATTATAGATGTTTCTCTTGTGACCTTAGAGCCTTTGATAAAGGTGTTGTTGTTTTTTTTTGGGGGGGGGCAGTATTTGCTTAGGTAAGTCAAACTACAGTGAACAAGTCTGAAGAAAACATTATTAGTCTAAGTAGAATAAATATTTGTTATTTTCAACCTTAACGGCCTCTTAAGCAACATATGGACGAAATGGCCAAGTAATAGATCCCTATTATTTAGGCAAAATCATCCCTAACTTAGAGCTGCTGACCAGAGGGAGGGTAGCCAGTCAACAACAACTTTCGTCCATGCGGCTATTCGTAACCAAACATCCGGATTGAATGTCAGTTATAACGTCACCACAGATGAAAGCGTGTGGAGTGCCCAACAGCATATTGTGGTTCAAACCTTGGGCTTTCGGTATGTAGCCGTTTACACTGCCCATTGTTTCTCAACAATCGATCTGCGGATCGGCGCCTGTCCGTAGGATTTCACGAAAACAAACAAACAAAAATTTACAAAATATTCAATTGTAAATCGTAATGTTTTTCGTTGTACTTGTATTTTTAGTGGTTCGCGACAGTTTAGAAAGGAATCAAGCTGGTCTTTGTTATCGAAAAGGTTGAGAAACGCTGCATTAGACTACACCAGGCCTGTTTGCTAACGACTTAGTGATATTCAATATTTTGTAGTAAATTAAACATAATTCCTACCACTACTTATGTGATTAAAAACTGTACAAAATACTATATTATTACACTTATCTCTTAATTACTATTTTTTTTTGTCAATTTAATATGTCAGGCGATCATTGGTATTACCTTTCACTAGCTATTATAATTTACATAGCAGTTCAATATACAGCATAGCATAACTTAAATAGTTTAAATCAGTATCTGTTAATACAGTAGAGCTGTACAGCTAGAACAATTTATCTCACATCTCGAGATACATGGCATGCATATCAGGCTTGACGAAAGTAAACGTGAGATTGCCGAAATGTCGTCAAACTCCAGCAAGTTCGTGTAAATGTAGTAGATCATGAACCAACAACTGCCTCCCAAATCCTTCAATGAACAGAGCAATTAGTAAATTAATAACCATTATAAATAGTTCATTGTTTATTAAATCTACTTAATAAGTTATATAAACTTGTTAGTAGGATCATTTATGTATCTACATATACTTTTTTTCTCTAGTTCTTATGGCTTGCAATAATTTATTACTTCCAGCTGCCTGCTTCTCACATCGATTGACTACGGGCGTAAGAGTTTTGGCTTTGGTTACTGTTAACTTATTAAGACACGTTACTGACAGCAAATTCTTTAATCAATATAGGTTTTAGTTTTGTTGTGTATGGATTTGTGACATCGTACAATTCTGATCAGTTTGTTATGTATAATTGATTTCATTAATTTAACTTAAAAGTTACTTTTCAGCTCTTCTATTTCTCGTTGATAAGAAAGTATTAATAAATACGTTATAAGGTTATAAGGTAAGCTTATGTTGACAATCAGAAGTTTTTTACTGATCAGAATGCTGTGGTTAGTACATTTTTTGCTTTGCAAATTAGATATAAAATTGATTAGGTATTTGTTTTCTTTTTTCTTTACTTTTTACGTGAAGTTACTTTGCCTACTTAAGTTACGACGGTGAAAGTTTCCAGCATGAAGTTAGATGATGAAATGAAATATCTGTAAGAAGGCCCACTTGGAAATGTCAACTAATTTTTTACGACTCTTTATTGAATTTTTGTAATTATCTTTATCATAGAATTGACTTATAATTATTTTCCGTCGATAATTTGCATCTATAAAACACACAAATTATATTCTACGTAAATATGAGAAGACAGAATAAAATGTAAAATTAGCTTTGTAAACGCACACAAAAACTGTAGATTTAATTGACAATCACTTTAATATTATTATTTTCTTTTGCAGTTCCTAGTACATAAAGTATCTAAATAGATATAAATAAGAAGACATTAAAGTAAAAAATATGAAGAAATTATCTACTAAAACTCATTTTCTCGAAAAAAATAGTGTTATATGAATCAAAAACATTTAGAAGTTTAGTACAGGAAAGTGTTGAAGACTTGTTGTTTGGATGTGAGAGCTGCTATTATAAAACACACACACACACACACAACAGTTTCATAAAGTCTCTGTTAAATGCATGTACTATAAATCTGGTTTTCTGTTAGAAATAACACAAGGTTGTTTTTAAAATCAACAAAAATGATTTTTTCTCGTGTTTTTTTTATAATGGAATTTTTTAAGTTGTATATTTATGAAGCTTTCATAGAAAGATATGCAGACACGGGAAACCTTACACTCGAGATCCAAAACTTGAATTAACATCCACTTTCTTTGAGTTGAAATATTTCAACATTTTCTCAACAAGGAAATAACTTTTCACTATACTGCTTTAGTAAGAATGCTCTGAGAAAAACAACAACAAAGAGACAATTACAAAGCACCAACTTTTCCACATTCATTCGCTAAATAGGGGACAGATAACAATTTAAAATAAAAATCTCACAAGGTATTGCTACTACATAAGTTTCAGTTTTCTTTCTTCATTTGTTCATTGAAGGTGTTTCCGCTTCATGGGTGTCAAAAATATATATATACCAGTGAAACAAGTCCTATTTACATTATGTCGAAACATATCAGTATTTCTATACAGTATCATTAGATTTAAGCCATCTGTGTTACTGGACCAAAGATATACTTTTACTCAACGTATATAAACAGTTTGTGTTATAGAAAGTCCTTGTTTTATGTTCAAAATTTGACGTAGTTTTATGTGGGTCTCTGCTGTTAGATTTTAAGACCGGTCGAGAATCTTCTTAAACTTCGCTCTAACCTATATATATGTAATGCCTAATTAAGATAATTAGGGCTATCTTATGCTATATAAGCAAGCTGGTAGAAGACTAACAGTGACCAAAACTTAGAGCAAAGACAAGAGTTCATAGAGTCTGTTAAATTTCGTGCAATCGTTTAGTGCTGTAAAAATTATTATAAGCTTAGTTTACTGCTATTTCATATTCAGAAAGTTACTAGAGATAGGCTTAGCTTCGTCTGTTTACGTAAATAAAGTAGCACCAGTTACAAACGTGCTTGTCTTCACTCATACTACCATTTTTAGTGATTAAATAAACTATAAATTCAAGCCCATTGTTACAATACTGTGATTTGTTGAACTACTGTGCAAATGTGTCTTTGATATTTGAATATTTCTATTAATTATACTTATCATACTATATATATAAGAGGGTTGTATAAAGTTAAGTTTATAACGTAAGGGTACTACCACACCCACGATCGGCCGTGGACGGTGAAAACCTAAGACATTGTGGGTTTAAGCACCTCTAGTTTTTCACTTGCGTTTTATTTGGTTGTTGTTAAGTGCAAAGCTACACAATGGGCTATCTGTGCCCTGCCCACCAAGAGTATCGAAATTCGATTTTTAATGTCGTAAGCCTGTCACTGAGGAACTAGGGGGAAATAATAGGTTGGTTGTTTGTTTTGAATTTCGCGCAAAGCTACAAAAGGGCTATCTGCGCTAGCCGTCCCTAATTTAGCAGTGTAAGACTATAGGGAAGGCAGCTAGTTATCACCACCCATCGTCAACTCTTGGGCTACTCTTTTACCAATGAATAGTGGGATTGACCGTCACATTATAACGCCCCCCACGGCTGAAAGGGCAAGCATGTTTGGTGTGATGGGAATTCGAACTCGCGACCCGCAGATTGTGACCCCTAGCCACCTGGCCATAAAATAATAGGAGACACAGGATATCCCAATGTTTGTTGGGTGTTATCACAGCAGTTATTTCTCTGAAATTATGCCCTTTGTAATGAGTATAATTTCTCTTAGTTATTTGTGATGAATTCAATTTTATTCTTCATCACTAGCTTATAGTGCTGAATCTTTTACACATATGTTTCGGCAAGTCTGTGAGTCACCTGCCAATCCAATAAGAAGTCCAGTTGGGAAAGGATGGAAAATAGAGACGTAAATATTGTATGCAATTGGACTGATAGCTACATACTGCAACCAGGCTTGATTGACATCTTTGCATAAAACTACTGATGTCAATTATTATGCTGACATTGTGGATCTTGACATTTATTACTTTGATGATCTATATATATAAAGACGAAATGTGTGTATGTTTGCACCCTAACTCCTCCGAGCCTACTGGGCCAATCTCAACCAAAATTTGTATGCAA
>NW_013665754.1:625848-627434 GCF_000517525.1 Limulus polyphemus
CAACCGAAATTTTTAGACAAGCCCAATGAACTTTGGGGATTGTCCTAAGGGGGGGGGGTCAAAATTGAACTTAACCCTATTTCTATTTTGTAAAGCCTATTGGTTAATTACTCACAGCCTATTGAGTCAATCTCAAATAATCTTGGCAGGTTGACGTTTTAGACAATGTTGAATATTCTAAAGAGATTCAAGGTCAAAGTATAAAAGTTGCTGGATTGTTTCTCAAATAACCATGCTTTTCTCATGGTCAATAAAATGTAGGGTGTTCAAGGGTGGGATCACCTCAAAATCTTTATTTGTTGGTAGTTGGAAAGCAAACTGCAAATGTTGTTTATGAAGAAGCTTTGTTATAATTTTCAAATGTTGAGATAAAGTTTATGTTCAATTATTACTTTGAAATATATGATTGCTGTTAAACTTACATTGTTTGAATTAAGTTTAAACATTCCCCGTCAGATGACAGGCATTTCAGCTTGTATTATATATGACGAAGAGTCTCGGTAACTGCTTATAGGATAATACTATTTGACCAGATCATGATTTAAAGTACATTATTTGAAGTTTATTGTTGATAGTATACTGCAACAGTTTAGCAAATCATTTTAGAAAAAATTATTATGCCTCAAACCAGTAATCTTTTTGTATTAAAAACTATATCCAGTAGTATCGTATGTATTAAACATATATTCATTACGTAAAACTTCCATACCAGCAATATTGTAACTGTACATCATTGTAGTAATTCATGCAGTGTGAAAATTTTAGTATGAAATAAAGAAACCAATTCTCATGATACCTGTTTCAGTTATAAATAAAAAAAACAGAAAGGGGGATCTTACTTTATTCCGTTATTTATTGACACAAATGACATCATATAATAATGAAATTTAAAACAATTTTCTATTTTGTTGTTATTTGTTTTTGTAATAACACCACCAAATGTTCGTGATCACTTTCTAAACAATAATTACTGAAAAACATCAGAATTCATTCCATGCCGTTCTGTCCCTCGGTGGCAGTAATCTTATAACGCTAAAAATCGGGTTTCGATACCCGTGGTGAGAAGGGCATAGATAGCCCATTGTGTAGCTTTGTGCTTTAGAGCACATAAACAAACCACGCCGCCCAAAACTAAATTAAAATCCCGTTCGTAAAATTCTGGTACAAAACTTAGTTACAATGGAAACCAATTCAGTGATATTTGTAAATACCGGGAGGTTAACTTAGCCAGAAAAGGTGGTCAACATTTCGGCTAATAACCTTTATTTCAACATTTTAGCTTCTTAGTCACTACAGGATGGAAGGTATGTTTTTTATAATAACTTATATTCAGTTTATTGTGGTGTATCACCAGAAATCGAGACACACGGTAGTATGTCGTGCGGCCAAAACAACCTACAGAACACACTGTGTGTTATTAACAGGAGTGATAGTTTAGCAATATTCCACTTTCTGTAGCTCAGACTGTCGTTAATCCAAACTAACACATATATTCAGTGGATGTACCCTAGTGGACCCTTACATCACATACAAAATTTAAAGGCAATCCATTAAGAAATACACAAGATATAATAATGGCTGGAGAC
>NW_013665754.1:628352-637184 GCF_000517525.1 Limulus polyphemus
TTATATTAAAGTTTTTCTTCATTACCCATTCAAGCCGTCTCCAGCCATTATTAGTCTCAAAGTGGGTTCCTCGTCATCGAACATGAGATATAACATCTCCAATTTTGATTTAATTTTTTTTCTCTTCTCACTGAAAGTACGAACATTTTATTTGACAGAAAGACATACTTAACGTTCATTGATTTTTTTTTCAAATTTGTTACACTGATAGATCTATATAACCTACAAATAGGTGTTAAACTGGGTCTAAATATAAGTCACAAGTGCAAAGTTATCCAACAAAAACCGCTCACTTTTGACCACATTTTTGTGCACCCCTACGCAAAAAGTCACGTGAAGTATCGGTCTGGAATTTTTACTACAGCGTTGCCTAAGAGTAAAGGTTCACCCTTTTAGTTTTTTATCATTCGGATTAAAGATGATTGATTTAGAGCAGCAAAACTATAGGGTGAAAACACGTGCAGATACATAAATATTGGTTAGGCCAAGCAAATTATATTAGCAGTTTCTAGCTCAAGTTTGTAAACGAATCATATGGGTGGACAGTTATTTTTTCTTATTCATTGCCATCTTTTAAGCAGAAGTTTGCTAAATATTATGAAATTCTCTTAATTAAAGAGCATTTAGCGTCACGTGACATTAACGTAAAATGAATATTTACGGTAAAATTCTTATCAATGCTATAAGTGTAACTACCAGTTTGACCACCAATTTTGATTTCATTCCTTTAAGTCCCACTTTCAATCCTTTTTTGGCCGCGTCTTTTTTTTTCACACCTAAGGTGTTTTTGATTAGATCAAAATATAACTATAACCCTTGTTATTTATCAACTTAAGTAAAGCTCGTGTCTTACACGTACCAATAAAAAACATATTTCGAATCATGTTCAAAGAAAACATTTTTTTTCTTAATTACTACATACATAGTAGTACTACATTCAAGGTAGACATAGATTTAAAATCGCAGACATTACAGAATTATGCTCTAATATATATATATATATATTTAAAACGTTAAGTCTATTAATTAAATCTGTGATTAATCTGTACAGTAAAAACATGATATTATATATGATGGCATCAAATTATTATTTTGATGAAGAAGCCACAAAAGCTCGAGGACTGTTGTACCTCTTTTAATATTTGCAGACATTATAGTAAGAATAACATGATTGTAGTGTGTTCCACTTTGCCGTTGTGTTTTTGATTCCTAATTTCAAACATACCGAGTAAAAACAAAACGGTAATCAATTATGTTTAATAAGTCTACAGCAATATTAACCCTAATTTTCAAACAATTTTGCAGTCTCTTATGTCATAACATTTTGCAACTTTATTTTCTTTGTAATATATGTGACTTATACGGTAACTATGAGTCGTTTAATAACCAAAATTTCTCTTATATTTCAGATTTGACTTTGAAATTTTAAAGGTGATGTTCATAACTCTTCTAACTTAGGGTTATTCAATTTATCTCTACTCGTCTTCTCCTTTCCCACCTCACAAGTCTCCGTCATCAATCATTCTCGACAGTCGTTGGATAAAGCCGTGAACACTGTTTCATTGTTACTGAGGGCGCTGTGATCACGCATCATTTCCCTGGCTGACTTCCGGCGGAAAGAACGCTTCAGTTGTTGAGTGGATTGTGATGTTACTTGACTGTACTCGTATGTCAAGCCACCAATGATACCGCCCAGGATCGGGCCTACCCAGTATACCTAAAAAATAAAAATCAATTTTAAACGAGTATGCATTATAAAGTTAAAGAGATAGTCAAATAAACAAAAAAGTAAAAAAAGAATTACAATTCCATGTGGATATTTAAAGCCGAGTTTTAAAAATACCCCACTAAGTTTACTATTTTCTCCCCTGCTATTAGTTACTGCAGTTTTTTTTTCTTTTCTTTTTTTTGGTGTGCTAAGTCAGATACTTTTGGGGATACTTTTTTCTGATACTGTATTTTGAGAGTTGGCCCTGCATGGCCAGGTGGTTAGGGCGCTCAACTCTCAATCTGCGGGTCGCGGGTTCGAATCCCTGTCACACCAAACATGCTCGCCCTTTCAGCCGTGGAAGCGTTATAATGTGACGGTCAATCCCACTATTCGTTGGTAAAAGAGTAGGCGGTGGGTGGTAATGATTAGCTGCCTTCCCTCTAGTCTTACACTGCTAAATTAGGGACGGCTAGCGCAGATAGCCTTCGTGTATCTTTGCGCGAAATTCATAACAAACAAACAAACAATTTGAGAGTAATACATTGCAGTAGAAACCCCTTGTTCATTTAATCTTTCGAAGTATTCTCAATACTCTTATTAAGAGAATGCTGAACAACAGTCATTAGTTAACTGGGTGATTCACAAGTAGTACAAAAATATCCAAGTACAATAATATTTGAACATAAACAATGGTTAAATTAACCAGAAAATATGTAGTCAACGTATGAATTTTAAAATGTTGTCGAACAAACTGTTATTGATTGTTGTTAAACAATCCGAAATTGTATTCAAAGAGCTCCAGCATTGCTCATTCCACTGTTTATGGCCCAATATACATTTCAACCTTTTAGTTTGGTCACCTCTTCTCAGCAGTGTACTTCTGTGTATCTCGCTGTTCTCGAAACAACATTCACATCTTTTGTTGGCAATATATGTACTCAGTCGTCATCTGTCTCATGAAGATCGTACCCTGAGCTTCTTACCACACTTCTTTATAGTTTCAGTTTTCAACTTCTATCACTTTCATTAACATTACTACCAATTTCATGTACCCGATTCAGAGTTTTGCATACAACTCCTTTTGAAACATAGAGTCATACCACAATTTCTCACATGAATATCTTTGATTGATCAAATTTTGATATACACATTTATTATGTGAAATTTCAGTCTTTGTTTTACACTATTTCATCTGGATCTAGTATGAATGCTTGTGTTTTTATTGATGTGGCACATTTGGATTGGTTGGTTAAGAACAAATCAAATCATAATTTATCAGCATGTGATAGTTGGTACAGTTCATTTTCACATGATGAATGGGACCATTTCCATATTTACCTTTTATACTCTAGTTTCTAACCATTTCTATAATTACTTCCAATGTTATTTATATCTTAAACAATTACTTGAACTGGGAGAGGACATCTGTTATTATACTTACCCAATGAGGCCCGGCATGGCCAGGTGGTTAGGGCGCTCGACTCACGATCTGAGGGTCGCGGGTTCGAAATCCCCATCCCATCAAACATGCTCTCCCCTTTCAGCCGTGGCGAGGAGTTATAATGTGACTGTCAAATATTCAGATAGCTCTCGTGTAGCTTTGCGCGAAATTCAAAACAAACAAACAAACTTACCCAATGAAGACGCCATCTACCGGCCACAACAGCAGGTCCAAAAGCACGAGCTGGATTAAGTCCTGCACCAGTATAAGGAAACTGTAATTAAAATAAAATTATGATGTTACAAACACTCCCAAGAACACGAGTGACCATTGTTCACATTAAGTGTAAACTCTTGAAAAGATTTCTGTCTGGATGCACTCTAGAATGAGTGAATTTCTGGAAAGTTTAATGCCAGTATTCAGTATATCTGCAAAGCAAGTACTCGAATACCATACACATACCATACACATTTCCACGATATTTAGTATTGTTTTATGATTTAACAGCTATTTGATATTTATAATTTAGTAGAAAAAAATATTTTGTACCGGCTGAAATTCACTCTTTTGTGTTTTCCATTGATATGATTAATTCATTCCTGCGATGTACCCATACAGAAAATTTTCTATTTTAATAGTACTTCAGCTCCTGCTAAACAACATAGAAAGAGGGTATTTTGTCGTTTTATAGTAAGTTAATTATTTAAAAAAGGAGCTAGTATATGATTAGTAAAAGTTTTACTAAACTATTTAAAGTAAAATTATAGTTTAGTAACTATATTTTTCTCTTTATTAAGACAACGTGATAAAAAGAGCAATGTCTGAACATTGCTTAACTTTATTTCTTCAGTAAAACTTGTTGTGTGACCTGCTTTGTACAGATACATTTTTAAAAACAATCCTTGTCTATTCATATTCTCTTGATAAACCTAACTGCAACTTAAAGAACTTGATTCTCAAAATTCATGATTGCATTTACAGCTGTGGCAAACTAAAATTAGGCTACAAACAGTTTAGTATTCCAGCAAGTACACTATGGAATAGTATTGATGTTAGATGATTTCAACAACACACAAGATCTGTGTTAAATCACTAGACATGTCCGGCATATGATGAGTGAACTTCAATTTGGTCTTTAAAAGAATACATAAATACACTGATAATGAGTATGTGATATTAAGGATGTCTCTTTAGATATTGTCTTCAATCCCCCGGCACTTGTTTCGGTACCAGCTCGTTTTCTATAAAATTTGAACTACATATCACGTAACTTCATAAACACAATACTCAAAATAACTAAGGGATAATCAGAGTTTTCTGTATTTTAACTATGACAAGGTACAACTACAGTTACTAAATAATGTCGATAGCATCCCCGAGTTTATTTTTGTGCAAAATAATGCCAGGTTACATGTCACTTGGTCTGATATGCAAATAGCTACCATTGAAATCCACGTACATAAGTGCTCATTTTGTACAACTAATTTAATAAGGCGTATAATTATCCCGGACGTAATGCGAGTCGCACATCGCCATGACATGCTTAACCTGAGTGAATTAATGAGCTAATGGGTTAATATGGCTCATTGCTCAAATACAAACAGTTGAGCATGATGGTGGTGGTTCGTGATATCATCCATCAAGCGGACGTTCTGACCAGTTGCACCTGTATATGGAAGTACTTTTGGTGGTAAGAATGAATCCCTATACTGTATAACAGGATATTTACCCTACTTCTGATATGTTGATGGAAAATTACATTTTATATACCAATTTAATCAATTTTACACCGTAACAGTTTGTCTCAAGTAGTTTGCTAATATGAATAAGTGTCTCAGCCACTATATCTGTCGTATCCTAACTGGCCTGAAGAACTTTGGTATTAGGCGAAATGCCTCGTCGGATATAGTGTGACTGACATATTATCATACACTGTTCTTTACTTTTACTTCAAAATTCTTTATTAATTCATGGATTCATAATACATAAAGGTCAGTGTGACCTCTAATACTGATCCTTTACCAAATCAGTATGCCACTACAGCCACATGCGCGACTTTCTTTCGCGAAATTGGGGCTGGATCTCTTCCCGCACACTCTCAAAATCTGTCTTGTAACTGGTTGCAATGTGAAGCGTATTTCATGCGCGAGCAAGACACTTGCGCATATGTTCTTTAACCAATCCACGTGTTCTTGACAATACTAAAGATATATTTCTGAACGTTTGTATGCTTATTTGTTCAGTTGTTGCTCTGAGCTGTTGATTTGTTGTTGTTGTTTTTTTTTGGGGGGGGGAGACAAGATAATTACTTGGAGCCCATATTCTCCCAAAGCAGTGGTCTTGCGGGGTTGTCGATAACGGTCTAATCTCTACAGGCATTTGGCCAACTTTAATAGGGGTTTTTACAAGTGAATCTATATCACGTTAACCGCACTTGGTGAAACTTGTAGTCATTCTGCATCGACTTGTGTTTTACCAGCTTCTAGCCAACATCACAGAATTGCTCAAATATCTTTGTTGAGGCCTTGGCATGTTTCACTATCAATCTGAGTATGTTTTTCAGAGTGATGATTGAGAACACAACGAGTTTCCTTCGCCTTTATATAACCCGTAGGAGTTCAAATCTCAGGATCCGGTATGCTAATGGGGGCTCCCCAAATCCCGGGATTTTCAAGATTGTACAAACTCTTGCCGAGGGGGTGTCATTGATATTTTCAGGCTTTTATTATTATGTTTATGGAAATGAGCTAAAAAAAGTCAGATTTTTTTATTTCAGTTTTTGATAGCCTGTACTTATATATTGATGAAAGAAAATGTTCTTTTATGATCTGTTGTTATATTTATGCACAAAATATACTTGATAAATAAATGTTATATATCTGGATTTATACGTGGTATATATATATTATTTCGATGAGACAACAGTTAAAAATAGGAATGCTTTTTCCATAATTCAGAAAAAATCCGACAGAGATCAGCACAAAAAGAATTTTTGGTGCCATCTAGCGAACACTGATTGTAATACATGATAACATGTGAATAAATTCGAGCAAGTAATTAAAAATTCGGCGAGAAATGGTTTGCCCGAATTAACTCGGGCAAGTAATTTTTAAATATGAAAGGCGCCCAAGTTATCTTGGACTAATCACGAAAGGAGTTTCCCAAATTCCATGAACATTTTTTAGCCTAAGTGATTTCTCGGCTAAACTTCATTAAAAGCTAATAGTGTACTCAAGCTCAGTTGTTCACACTCCTTTTCTGGATGGTGATAATACACATATGAAAGAAATCCGACCCAAGCAGACATAAAGTAAAATAAAAATCTTATTAACAAAGTTATTTGTGAAGATGCTTAGTTTTACAAATAGTTTAATTATTTTTCATTAAGATAAAATAGAATGTAATAAAACAAAATCTTTAGAATCCGGACGGTATCCCAGGATTTGAGCCACTAAAATCTCATAATCGCGGGATTCGGAAAAGGTTTCGGGATTACAAAACCTAGCCACCTGTTTGCATAAAAGTGAACTAAAAAGTGTTACTTAAACTATTTAATAACAGTAGTTCTGTTGTGTCATGTTAGAATAGAGAAAACTGTGATTAACCTCGAATTGCTTAAGTAGTATATTTTTAGGGCACGGTTCAGAGTACATGTAGATAAACTGAGTATAACACTGCAAATATCCAAAGATATTTCACATGCGTACAATGTGAGTATTTGTTTGTTTGTTGTTAAGCGCAAAGCTACCCGATGATTATCTGTACTCTGACCACTATGGGTATCTAAACCCGGTTCTTGCATTATCAGAACTTAAATTTGCCGTATCTTTGTGTATCTTCAAGATCAGCTGTGTCACATGTCCCGTGAATTTAATTTCATAGTAAAATAAGAACGTGTTTTCACTGTCATGGAGAACTACCAAATATTGTCAATGACATGATATGAAGTAATTTTAACGAAGGAAACGTCACTGCTTTTACTTAATAGTTTATAAAAAGGTCTAAGGCAGGTATTGCAGTGTAATTAAATGGACTGATTACTAAAACCTTACAAGTTGTGATCACAATACGATTTATAATAAAGAGTGTTTAGAAATATTGATTCTTCAATAGTATGTCTTCGGAATTAGCGATGTGTTCGCTCGTTTAATAACACAATACACAGGTCACTGCCTAGCCCTGTGTATTGTAAAATATCATAATTAATCAAGGTTTATATTTCCATACAATACAACTAGGTGTACTTCTGCAGGGTCCCCGAAAGTGTTCTGTTTCAATAGTAAATAAAAACAAAATTAAGAGTAACGAATATTTTTATTTCTTGCTTTTGAAGTTCATATGTCATGTTTAGTTGTATCCCACAGAGTGTACAATTCTTCTCGTGATTCCTAGCATGTGCACGTTTTATTGACGTCACGACAGTACATATTGTAACGTTAAGCATCCTTTATGTGACGTCATTTTAGTGTCTAATGACAGACTGACAGACAACACACTACTGTATTGTGGTGAGAGTGGTTAAAACAGGTGACTCCTCCAGGCGGACTTCGGTCTCCTTTCGATAAAATTCACCTACTATGGAAAACATGCATACGCATGCGCGTTGAGCAATGGTAAAGATTATTTTGGCACATGCCCAAGTCATATAATGCAATATAACGAGTTCGAATCGAAGAGCAATATTTATCTACATGCACATCATGCCAAAACATACTAAGATATTTGTATATGAATAAAAAATTTGGACAAGAAGTTTATATGTATATTGTATTTTTTTTAATCTATCTATACATAATTTTGAAGTATACTTATTGACTTTCAAGTAGTTAAACGGCAAATACTGAGACCAAAAAGGATAAAGATCATTTTTATTTCTGACTGAGAATATTTAATAATCAGCCAACTTTCGTACATTTCTGATATTTACTTTGTAGAAGCTTCTTCCGGTCGTTTTACAAGCAAAGAATGGTAAATGTTGAAAGATATGTTTGTGTTAATCAATGGTACTCAGCCGACCGGAAAAAGACTTTGACATCTGGAGTGATGTATGAACTCGTCGTTAACAAAGTCATCGAGCGTGATGATGTAAAGTTAGTAGGATAACGGATAATTAGTGAGGCGCCATGAAAGTTAGGATGTACAACAGATTAGAAAAGTGCACTTGAGACATTAATTATTCTCGAAAATTACGCATTCTACCAGAAACAGAAGTTCAAAAGGGGGGGGGTGAATTTAATGTCATGTACAGAAGCATTATGAAATTAACGACCTGTATAATTTCATGCCTGAACCAGCAAACTAAATGAATAAGTAATAACTTCTAAATGTATGAAGTCAGTGGACTTACGACGCTAAAAATCTGGTATCGATACCCACGGTGGGCAGAGCAGAGATAACACATTGTGATTTACAGCAAACAAATATATATATATAAGAAAGGCGAAATAATTTTTTTCATATATTTATTACAAACTATTAAGCATGATATGTCGTCCCAAACAACTTTTCATGTGCTTAAAGAGGTAATGACACGTCAGAATTCAAAACTGCATTTGCATGAAATGTATAAACAACTTCCAGAGACGCCGACATATTGACATTATAATAAAGAGGACATGTTGACATTATAACTATTAGAGCAATTAAGTGAGAATGGCAACACGGCTGAAACAAAATGTGA
>NW_013665754.1:637777-639456 GCF_000517525.1 Limulus polyphemus
ATTAATAATCAGGACATATTGACATTAGAACAAACAGGACATATTGACATTATAATAAGCAGGACATATTGACATTATAACAAACAGGACATATTGACATTATAATAAACAGGACATATTGACATTATAACAAACAGAACATATTGACATTGTAATAAACAAGACATATTGACATTATAATAAACAGGGAATTATTTTTATGGCTTTAATTTTAAAAAAATATACAGAGAGAACAATACAATGGAACCATCTGAGCATGGCCTACGTTATATACCTGTTTTGTAACTTTCTGAGCATGATTTGCGTCATATACCTGTTTTTGGAACTTCCTGAGCATTACGTTGGTCATATACATGTTATTGGAACTTCCTGACCGTGAACTGGGTTATATATCGTCTTTTGTATCTTTCGGAAATTCTCATAATACTACGTAGGAATCAGTGTCTTGGAAACAATGTTAATTTTTACTTCAAAAACTTTAAACCTTTGCAAAAAGATCATTTACCTTGTTGTCCTTTTCATTATCAGAACTAAACTTACACTATTGTAACTTGAGACACGTTCAATCAAGGTAAAATCTATCATTTTTAAAATATGGACATAATCATGTCTACTTTAAGGTACTGGACGAATTTACAGAAACATCCCACTCTTAAAGTGGTTATATATTAAAAACAACTTAATTTGAGAAGGCAGATTTCACCAGGGGCGCATTTAGAATCACATGTTATATGAAGGAGTGTTTGGACATGTTAAAGTACCATTTCAATACCAAATTCAAGCTCAATATGCTTTCTGTTACTTTCAATAAGCATACCAAGCTTTTCCCTTTATCTCACTCGGTAGAGCACTTTTCTGGCAAGTATATATATAAAACGAATGTACCATAATGTTCTCTTTCAAGCGTTGCAGAGTTGGAGCTTGGATACCAAATTCTCCGTTCTCCTTGGGGCATGAAGTTTAAGTTCAGGATGCCATTTTCTCTGTGGAGCACGGAGGTCAAGCTTGCCACACATTAATGTGGCAATAGCGAAAACATAGATAATCAAACTTGTACAGAGTAAGTAAGCTCCAGCCTTCTCTTTTGAAAAAGGCTGGGTGTGCCTTAGTGGTTAGCAAAACGGCTTGCGGACTGGGATGTCCAAAATTCGGGTTACGATATCCAACTGAACACGCGCTGCTCTTTCATTTATGGGAATTTTTTAATTGACAACAACTTCCGCTATTCAGTTAAGAATAGGCAGTGGATGCTGGTTTCCCTTCCTCTGATCAGCAGTTCTAAATTAGAGATGTTATTCACGTTGAAAATACCAAACTATCTCTTCCCAGAAATTACACTACTTAATCTTTCATGCATAAATGTAAGTGTTCATGTGTAAAAATTATAAGTGTTTAGGGTTTATCTCTGTGGCTAGTTAAAAGCTATCTGTGATCATTTAGGTTCGTCGAGAATGTTATAACAGGAGCTTTATTTTAGTCTAGTATTGGGAAATATTGCCTATTGATTAATTTATTTCAGCAAAGAACTCTTATTCTTCACAATAATCATAACGCAGTTATTAAAAAATAATTCACTATACAAGTGGGTTTTTGAAAATTTTGTCTGCTAAAAGGCGTTTGTTTTCATTTTTTTACCAGTACACACGCGCCTACTTTCACATCATTTCACTTAATAAAAC
>NW_013665754.1:640223-667165 GCF_000517525.1 Limulus polyphemus
CTGGATGACATAAATATCCAAATGGTTTACAAATTATGTAAGTACACCTAGTAGGCTATACTTCATTAGTGGGTAATGAGTCACAAAACAAATAATCAAAACATTTCAGAGGTGGGGGCGCCAAAAGTTTCTTTGTCCCGGATGCAGAGAACCTTTTCTACGCCACTCCCCAAAATAAACTAAAATAACTTATTATCTATGGCTACTCACTAATAGGGTTATTGTATTTAAAAAAGTCCTCAGTATACAAAGCTTGGTTTCTAAAAATATGCGATTACACTTGAGACTTCAAGAATTATTGTTTCCATAGTTACAACGAACTTCAATGGTTCATAGTCTACTTTAGAACTTGAAATTAACATACGCATCATTTTGAAAGGATTATAGTTACTGCTTCTTTAAGAAACGGAGCTGTGATATCCTAAAACGCAACTCATTATCTTTAGAAAAAATAACTGTTAATTATAATTTAAATGTCAGTGAACAGCCATAATCTTATAAAAATATGAAATAACACCTAAATATTGAAAACTAGAAGTCGTTTCACCAACTAGGTATGATATAACTGAAGTTGAAATTCTTTCAGGCAGGATTAGAGTAAACTGATCTATGAGACCTATGATCTTTGGTCAAATAAATTAATCAAAAGGGTTTGACCTCCAGATTCCAAAACCGTACGTAGATCTCAAATCGGTCAAGAGATGACGGAGCTATGAACTAAAGTTTGTACTTGGAAAAGAAAAGAAAAGCTCAGAGTCATTCTATGAGCCCGCGAAATCGCGGCTAAAAAAAATTCATGAAAAAGCATACTTTTTTCTTTCCAAATCGTGTTTTCGAATATATTTTTACTCATTGTTTAAACTTTTATGGATGTGTAAGACAAGATTATGTTTATTGTAATTTCCTTTTGTTTTTAATGACTTTTTTGAACATCTAGGTCGAATTACATTTTACAGTTTACAGTAAGCCACTTTTGTTTGCAGAATTTGTACTTGAAATGTAGAACTCAAAACAAAAAATGTGTTTATTCAGCATTTCGGAAACACTTAAAAATGGTGTTTTTTATGTATATATTCTTTTCAACTCTTGATTCAAATTATATATATATATGTGTTATATAATAATATACATCACCTCTCGGAAAACCATGTCGATGCTCACATTTTATCAAATTTAAATTTGAAAAGACAAGTGAATCATTTGCATTCTAGTAAATAATTGGTTTATTCAATATTCCATCCATTAGCAGATAGGAACTAATTAACATGCCAGAAGTTTCTACATGTCCTTCATTCATTTAATTAATGTTGACTATGTTGGTATTAGGTTAGGGTGAATAGTCACTCATCACGACTTCAGTGTGATGGCGCAGTTTCTCTGCGGGAATCAATATAATTTTTACGATTACTTCAAACTGCTGTTTAAATCATATCTTAATATTTGTAACCTTTATAGATTTATTACAGCGTTAGACTCGAACGTAAACTTTATTTTAGAAAAGTCCTCCGGTGGCTCAGCGGTAAGTTTGAGAGCTTATAATTCTAAAAACAGGGTTTCGATACCCGCGGTATCAATAATCAATTGTGTAGCACTTCGCTTAGACGATTACTTAAAATTAAATTCCGTTTTATCAACTCCCATTAATTAGCGTTATCAAACGTAATGGTTAATTGCATTTAAGCATAATGTCTGTTGTTTGTTTTAAATCATATCATTTGTTAATTATTTTATTTTCAAGATTAAGTAGTAAAACTATATATACGTCGTATGCTTCTGATTCATTTTGAGTTTAATTACTCTTAAGATTAACTAAAACATTTATGATAACTTTGAGAAAATTTACTTTTTTCGTCGCTAAGTGAAAAATTCTTATGAGTAATCTATCCTGAAGATACTTCAGTAATTTAAGGATAAAACAAAAATGACTTTTAACTTCATAAAAAGCTATCTTACGAAGTTTTATGAAAATGCATTGAGACAGATTTTAATGAAATACTTGAACTTTATATAGTTTTCATTCAGAATCTAAAATTCATTACTCCTTACAATATATTAAAAAGTACTCATATTATCTAGTGTTAGCGGACACATAAGATGATATATGAAAAATATAAATATTCAAAGAAACGAGATTAAATTTCTTTTCCTAAAGTAAAATAGAAGGAAGAAAAACAAAAATCAAAATAATCACTGTTATTACGCTCACTGGTTTACTTTTGTGTACTGTAAACTGATCTTTAATTATGAATTTTATGAATTATGTTAGGTATTACTGTGAATTATGAATCGCTGTTCTGATAAAATTATGCAGAACTAGAATGATACATCCAATACGCTATTCTTATGCAATAATGAAAGTTCGGAGTGAAACATCCAAAATTAAGTTATACCATACTTTTAGGATAGAACGATCCATTCAAAATTTTCTCTCTCTTTTTTTTCTTTTCGTGTAAGCCACAGCCTGAAATATACAAAATAAAGCAAACATTGTGTTGTAGTAAACTTCTATATATGTGTATATTGCTTTGTTACACTCTTGCACGACATTTCAAAATAATGATACTGACGTGTTACTACTTTTTAAATTTGAAATGAGAAAATTCATGCATCCAAACTGCTATGGATGTGTTCCACCGAAACCATTTTTAATTTGAAACACGCTTCTGTGCCTATCTTCCTAAACGTTTAATGAGAAGTATGTCTACATTTAGAAACAATCTAAAAGATGCTATGATTAGTGAAAAAAAAAACAGAAATATTTCGTAAGCCTCATTTATCGATACATAAAAGAACTTAAAGACAGGGTTTAACACAATGCGACAATTTATATAAGATGGGAATATTTTCTTTCGAAGTAGTACAAAAGACTGTTAGGATATGTTTGAAAAAATAAGAATGTTAAAACTTTTGCTAATCGCTAAAAGAATTGTGCAAACGCCTGTGTTTTCGGTATTATTCGAAGAATAAACGTCGTTAATTGCTTCTCCTGTAATAACGAAACGTAGTTTTTGTGCATATCATCTCCTCTAAATGCATTTTATTTCTTAACGATGCCCAGTACAAGTTTCTCTCCAGGATTTCAACACGACGTCATTAAAGTGCGAAGCCGTACTCATTCGTTTCGATATCGGAGAGGAATTTCTTAACCAGAATGACAGTGTAATTGAAGGTACGTGGGCTTTCTGAGCATATGCACCGAGTCCTATTGAGGACTGATATCAGTTATTCTTTCTGTTGGCATATTTCTTGGGCGCCCCCCAGTGGCACAGCGGATTTCGATACCCGTGGTGGACAGAGCACAGATAGCCCATTGTATAGCTTTGTGCTTAATTTTAAACAAACAAAGGAATTGTTTTAGCTTTTAATATTTATGTTTCCTATATTTATGGATTTTTTTTATTGATGGATTATACATAGTTTATCGAAAATGGACAAGAACATTTATTTTGTTTTATACTACCTGCATTAGGTTTATAAGTTCGAAGAAAAGTAACAAAAAATACAAAAATTATCGGACTCTAAACAGGTACAGATATATGATATTAACATATAATAACTAGCATGATGATGGGTAAGAGCAAGGACCTCCAAGACTTTAAAAGGTGTATGAAAGTCAGTAGGGGAAGTGAAATAAGACTGTCTCTTCGATAAAACAACCACCCTTGTATATGGTCAATAATGACATGTCGCCATCTATAGTGAATACTATGTAATTATTATTCACGTAACCCCGTGCATTAATACATTGGCAAACGAGCACAACGTAAATGATCAAATGTAACCTCAATATTTTGTTTTTGAACAGCTTTGATCTAAGGTAAGTGCTTTGAACTTCTATAGTTACAAAGTAGTTATTTCAGGGAATTTCATTTTGTCGATTTTAAAAAATGAGGAATCACAGGCAGCTATATGTGCAGTAAAAAAAAATAAAGCTAATGTTCACTGATTTTTTATAACTTATGGTTGCTGTACGATGAGTGGATTGAGTTAAGATAGCCTTTACTGCGGGGCCATGTTAACCAACACCAACGACGTATATTTCTACTTTAAGCTTTGGGCGCCACGTACGTCATTGCCACTCACTGGTACCCATATTATTTTGCGTCATTGTACTAGATAATGCACAACTTGCGCATGGCGTCCCAATCCCTACCGGGAGTATTTAAATTATGATTTAAGTGATTTGTATGCAGCACTTATTTTAAATCGCTGTTGTTATAAATTAGAAAGGGGTAATTTTACACCATCTTGGGGGTCCGTTTTATCCACATTTATAGGTAAAAAGGCCCCAACTACAGGAAGTGCATTATTTTAAAACAGATCTATATCCATTCTTTGTTTTAACTACAAATGACATTTATAATAAAACAATTCATTTTGAAACATTTTACTTTTTCCTGACAATCATCTTAGTTTGTGAAAGTCGTATTCAAAGTGAAGTTGGTCGTCTTACTCCATCTTCCCCTATACGTCTAGTAAGACCTTGTTGACTAAGTCCGTTTTTTTTTCATACTTATCGAAAGATATCTATTACTAGAGTATATTAGTATTTGTAGTCAAAATGATTGTTTGTTTGTTTTGAATTTCGCGCAAAGCTACACGAGGGCTATCTGCGCTAGCCGTCCCTAATTTATCAATGTAAGACTAGAGGGAAGGCAGCTAGTCATCACCACCCACCGCCATCTCTTGGGCTAGTCTTTTACCAATGAATAGTAGGATTGACAGTCACATTATAACGCCCCCTCGGCTGAAAGGGCGAGCATGTTTGGTGGGACGGGGATTCGAACCTGCGACCCTCAGATTGCCCATGCCGGGCAGTCAAAATGAAATATATATGTTACTATAGAAAACTGTGTCAATCACTAGTGTCCGATTGTTGGAGAAAGATGATTGGATAAGCTTGTAAAGTGCAAAAGATATCAACTTCTGTCTCAAAAGACCATTTTCTTCGAGAGTGGTCAAGATTTGACTGCACCATAAGTACTTTAGAAAACTAGCCATATGGCAGCCAACGACCAGTCCAAAATCATTTATCTTAGATACAAGCAGGAAGGCACAGCTTTGGTGTTTAGAGTGTTAACTGAAACAGTGAATGACTGGAAACATGTAAAGTGGTCTGATAAATTGTTTTTTATCTTTTTTTGTACTGATATTGGGTTAACAATATGTGGAAATCTACATGGAACACTTGACTCTGCTTGTTTTGTTTGTTTTTTTGTTAAAATAGTGCAAATTGATGGAAGTGGTATAATAGTGTGGTGAAAGTTTTCATGTGTTTTTTTTATTCCATTCAAAAATCGAATAACATTTGGAGTGTACCTCAATGTTATTGTAGACCGTTTCCATATCACAAAGCTGCATTTTAACCGTGACAAACAAGGACTTTTATAGCACGAAAATGCAACAGTCTATCTTGACCATAATGTCTAAAATCGATTTGAAGGACAATCTGATTGAACATTTATGAGATAAATTTGAGATGCGCTTTCAAAATGTTAATCCTCTGTCGAATCTGTGAACCAGTACAGCTTCTTCTTCTAACTGTACGGATTACAATCGAATAAAGCAAATTCCAACATTTTGTGGAATCTATGTCACACAGAGTTGTAGTTGTTATTTCGGATAAAAGCGCTATGCTCAACGTTTATGTGGAGATCCTCATAAAACGGCCAATCAGTGTAGGTGTATACTTGTTGTCACACACAGTTTACTGTCTAGAAGTTAGTTTCTTCAATGCCAGAGCTCAATCTGTGTGCTAAAAACTAGTCAAGTTTAAAGAAGTGTGAAAAATACACCTGCAGTTAAATATATATATATATATATACAGAAATATTCGTGGATAAAATACAAGACATATTAAAGAAACTACTCTAAACTGTAGTAGTATGTACAAAAAAACTCATTCCGCATCAGTTAGAATAGTAATTTTGCATAAGCTTTTGCTGTTTAATATTAGAAGTAATGATTTACAGTATACAGGTTCAAAGTGTCACTAATCCGAAAACATTTTCAGCAAACTAGCGATAAGATTGTAAACATTACACTTACTAACTAAATACATTTATTTGTGATTGCTATATCTAATTTCTTAGAACTATGAGATGATTGACAATGAAAAGGATAATGACACTTATGACGAACAACATTTTTTGTTTGTATCAGAAGGGACGCAGATAAACGTTTCGGAATTCTACAGAGCCCATCTTCAGTATCTAAAGCAAAAAATGTAAAAAATTACATCAACGCAGATAAACGTTTCGGAATTCTATAGAGTCCATCTTCAGTATCTAATACAAAAATGTAAAGAAATGCATCAGTCGTAAGTAAATTACTAAATTACATTGCTACATTAATGATAATTTAACACTAATTTCGAATTATTGACTGAAAAACCTTTCACATCAACTGCATTCTCCAACCCTGAATAATATGTAGTCTTCATACTTCATACTTCCTATGTGTTTTAGTTTTGGTTAAGTTATCGTTGATTTAGCAATGTATTTTAGTAATTTACTTAATACTGGTGTAATTCTTTATATTTTTTGCTTTGCACACTGAAGATGAAATATGTTGAATTCCGAAACATTTACCTGCATCTCTTTTGGGATGCTTGTTTTTACGTTTGTGTCAAGCATCTTTTTTTTTTTACTTTTTTGGAAGAATGTATTTGAATATGTCAGAATTTTAATTTGTGAAACATGAAAATTAAAAGTTGTGACTGCTATAAATTATATTAATTAAATTTCACTGAAGAAAGTTACACTGTCTTTAAGTTGTAGTTAAGTATCGTTTCTGAATTACTGCGGACAAAAACAAAACAAAGATATTCTAATAGCTTAGATAAGTGACCACCAATCAAGAAATTTTGAATTCAGAATTTCACAACCCGTGCACTTTCTTATCTTTTGGGTAATGTACAGAATGATTCTTACCAAGGGAATAATACCACCTGTCTCTGTTCAGTGGATCACTTAGAAATTTTCTATAACTTGTACTTTAAAAATGTTAGATACATGTAGCATTTTACATCATTTGTAGCAACTCACATAGAAATCTTTCTTTTTTATTGTTTATGCAAGCCTGGATACCAAAGTTCTAAAAACAAATTTGAGATGACGTGTAATTAAATACAGATCTCTTTTTTTAAATTCGAAATTCAACAGAAACCTTTCTTTTCAAGTCTGGCCAACCCCTATACTACAATAAAGAATAAGCTTTGTTAAAGTTACCAAGATAGAGTTGTAAATTTTACTAATTCTTCGTCCTTTGTTGAACCCAATTTTCTAGGTTGTATGTGTGCTTGTTAGATCCTTTTATAGAAAACACTACACCCTTTGTTGAACCATTTTATCTAGGTTATATGTGCATTTGTTAGATCCTTTTATAGAAAACACTAGACCCTTTGTTGAACCCTTTTATCTAGGTTATATGTGTGTTTGTTAGATCCTTTTATAGAAAACACTACACCCTTTGTTGAACCCAATTTTCTAGGTTGTATGTGTGCTTGATAGAACCTTTTACAGAAAACACTTCATCCCTTGTTGAACTCTTCTATCTAGATTATATGTGCACTTGTTAGATCCTTTTATAGAAAACACTTCATCCCTTGTTGAACCCTTCTATCTAGATTATATGTGCACTTGTTAGATCCTTTTATAGAAAACACTATACCCGTTGTAGAACCCTTTTATCTAGGTTATATGTGTGTTTGTTAGATCCTTTTATAGAAAATACTACACCCTTTGTTGAACCCAATTTTCTAGGTTGTATGTGTGCTTGTTAGAACCTTTTACAGAAAACACTTCATCCCTTGTTGAACTCTTCTATCTAGATTATATGTGCACTTGTTAGATCCTTTTATAGAAAACACTACACCCTTTGTTGAACCCTTTTATCTAGGTTATATGTGTACTTGTTAGATCCCTTTATAGAAAACACTACACGCTTTGTTGAACCATTTTTTCTAGGTTATTTGTGTACTTGTTAGATCCTTTTATAGAAAACACTACATCCTTTGCTGAACTCTTTTATCTAGGTTATATGTGTGCTTGTTAGATCCTTTTACAGAAAACACTTCATCCCTTGTTGAACTCTTTTATCTAGGTTATATGTGTACTTGTTAGATCCTTTTATAGAAAACACTACACGCTTTGTTGAACCATTTTTTCTAGGTTATTTGTGTACTTGTTAGATCCTTTTATAGAAAACACTACACCCTTTGCTGAACCCTTTTATCAAGGTTATATGTGTGTTTGTTGGATCCTTTTATAGAAAACACTTCATCCCTTGTTGAACTCTTTTATCTAGGTTATATGTGTGCTTGTTAGATCCTTTTATAGAAAACACTACATGCTTTGTTGAACCCTTTTATCAAGGTTATATGTGTGTTTGTTAGATCCTTTTATAAAAAGCACTACACGCTTTGTTGAACCATTGTTTCTAGGTTATATGTGTGTTTGTTAGATCCTTTTATACAAAACACTACACCCTTTGCTGAACCATTTTTTCTAGGTTATTTGTGTGCTTGTTAGACTCTTTTATAGAAAACATCCTTTGTTGAACCCATTTATCTAGGTTATATGTGTGCTTGTTAGATCCTTGTATAGAAAACATCCTTTGTTGAACCCATTTATCTAGGTTATAGGTGTGCTTGTTAGACTCTTTTATAGAAAACATCCTTTGTTGAACCCATTTATCTAGGTTATAGGTGTGCTTGTTAGATCCTTGTATAGAAAACATCCTTTGTTGAACCCATTTATCTAGGTTATAGGTGTGCTTGTTAGATCCTTGTATAGAAAACATTCTTTGTTGAACCCATTTATCTAGGCTATATGTGTGTGCTTACTGGACACTTTGTTTCTAAACTATCCCACTTTTTTATTGGGTATTCTGCATTTCGGGACTGTGGATGCGTTATAAGAGTGACGGTCAAATTCCACTATTAGGTCTGTCAAGAATACCCTAAGACTTTTTTTTAAAATTCGAAATTCAACAGAAACATTTTTCAAGTCTGGCCAACCCCTATACTACAATAAAGATGAGGCTTTGTTAAATTTACCAAGATAGAATTGTAAATTTTACTAATTCTACATCATGTACGAATAGCGCTTACAATTTTCTGACTTCTTATTTTTTTATTTGATGTCTCCCCCGTTGGGACAGCGGTATGTCTATGGACTTATAATGCTAAAATCCGAGGTTTGATTTCCCGCGATGGCCACAGCAGATAGTGGGCTTGCTCTAAAATTGACAAATTAAACAAACATTCTTTGATGTATTGTGGAATCTAAGTGAAAAATGTAATATTGAAAAGAAAAAATGAAGTTCAAAGTACCTAAGTTATGTCATTCAAAAACAGACAAGCTAAGCAATACACATCATCATACATGTTCAAGTTGATAACTCAATATATGTTCTGTGTAAATTGATGTGCCCACTATAAGACATTCTTGTTCAAAATGATCTTTATTCATATATAATCTTTCCGCATTTTCTGTTCATTATAAACGTTTACTCCTTTTCACGTGAAGTTGTTTTGTTGTTTTGGGCATGATTCATTAGATTGTGTTCGTGAAGTTGTTTTGGGCCTGATTCATTAAATTGTGTTTTTATCGCGATGTCGCTAACCATAGTTAAATAAAAATAACACTTAAGTCATCTTCCAGAATACTTAGAGCACAGTAGAATCTATCTATCTATTAAGAAAGTTTTTCATAGGCAGATATTATAAAATCTATATACTATTACGTACGTAAGTACGCATACACATACGCAGTCAGTTACAAAACAGTAATAATTTGTGGCTGATATAATTCGTATTATTATCCAAGTCAGCGACAAACTACACTGATACGCTTGTTTCTTTGTTGTTAAGCACAAAGCTACACAATGGGCTATCTGTGCTATGTCCTTCAATGGTATCGAAACCCGGTTTTTAGCGTTATAAGCCTTTAGCCTTATCGTCGGGCCACTGAGAGGTTGCACTGATATGAGGTATAGGTTTTCACACTTACTGGACACAGACCAATAGATTATAAGAAGTTCGTTTTTTTTTACACTTTGATTAGTAAAATATCTACCTTTACCCTCATTTTATCATATATTTATTCAATCGGTGACTGATGAAAACTTGGTAAAGTCAAACAACGTCCCCATTCACTGCTAGTAACAAAAAGGTACCAACCAATACATTCATTTTTATTTTTATTTTATCTATTTTATATAAAAGCTGGGCGTGGCGAAGTTGTTAGTGAGCTTAGATCGTGAATTCTAAGATTCTTAGTTCGCGACCCCTTGCTGTAAAATCCTGCTCCACACTTTAGAGCTGTGAGTGTCGATCACACAAAAACAGCCCTAGAGTTGGCGGTGTGTGCTGATAAGTAGTTGCTTTCCTTCTAGCCTATATATTCAAAGTTAGGGACGGCTATGCACAAGTAGCCCTTGTGTTAGTTGTGTAACTCTGTAAGAAATTCTGAAACCAACAAACAAACATTTTTCTACATATTAACATCCAAAACTTTACTGGAAGCTCGCTAAATAAACGATTATCGATCTCCAAATTTATGGTAAAACCTAAACAACATCAAAATATCTTATAACCCGTCACATAATTGTACAATTTTCCGAGATGTGTATAAATGGAAGAAGGTGGAAAATTAACATACTAGCGAACAAAGTATATGTACGTCTTTTAGTTAAAACTCCAGGAAATTACTTCTGCGCTATTTCACCACCGAATATTTCTGGTTCGCGTCAGGCTAATTAGGCGTTCTTCTATCTGATTTACAAATTATCTGCAGTTAGTGATTCAGAGAAACCTATTACAACGTGCGTCAAAGTAAATTAAATATAATGTTAGAAAAATACAGTTTGATATTTAAAGTTACACTATTATATAAATATGTTTATATGAAATTTCTTCGCTAAAGACGAAAATACAATTATTTATTTTACGTTTATTATTGATTTTGTAAAAAACAAAAGTTGAAGTCTCCGTAAATTTTCTGTCATTAGTGAAGTAGAAACAGGAAGATGGAGATTGAATGTTCCCAAACATTCTACGATCAGTTAGACATTATGCCGTCTATATGGTTCAAGAAGCCGTCGCAAAACCAGACAGTTCCCATTAGTGGCTTTACAGTAATATTTTTCCTCCTGCCTCCTGCGGGTCTGTGGTGTCGTTACCACGTTTCCGGTGTCACAAGACTATTGACGTTATATAGCCAGAGAACACACAGAGTTGAATTTATTTATTTTTTAACCTAATATCATGAAAACATTCCATTCAGTAAGACGTCAGAAAACTGAACCAATGTGTGATAAGACAGACATTAGGAGACTAAAGTGATAATAATAAGTTAGAAATGAGCTATAATAAAGTTAATTAGAATTTATTGAAAATCGAACAAATGTGAGATAAGACAGAAAACGGGAAGCTAATGCGATAACAATAAGTTAGAAATGAGTTATAACAAGTTAGTTAGAAGCTATAGAAAACTGAACTAATGTGTGATAAGAAAGAAATTAGGCCAATATTGTGATAATAATAAGTTAGCGATGAGTTATAACAAGTTAGTTAGAAGCTATAGAAAACTGAACTAATGTGTGATAAGAAAGAAATCAGGAAACTAATGCGATAACAATAAGTTAGAAATGAGTTATAACAAGTTAGTTAGAAGTTATAGGAAACTGAACTAATGTGTGATAAGAAAGAAATTAGGCCAATATTGTGATAATAATAAGTTAGCGATGAGTTATAACAAGTTAGTTAGAAGCTATAGAAAACTGAACTAATGTGTGATAAGAAAGAAATTAGGCCAATATTGTGATAATAATAAGTTAGCGATGAGTTATAACAAGTTAGTTAGAAGCTATAGAAAATTGAACTAATATGTGATCAGAAAGAAATCAGGAAACTAATGCGATAACAATAAGTTAGAAATGAGTTATAACAAGTTAGTTAGAAGTTATAGGAAACTGAATTAGTGCACGAATAATCAGATACTAAAAATTATCTTACAGTGGCACCACTCAAACATGAGGAAGCTGAACGATATCAAATCAGTCAGAAATTACTTAAGTTTAAAAACATAAACCGAATTCAATACGGTCAGTTTTCATGAGAAGTAAATTTTTCACCATTTTATTGAACCTATAGGTCTTGGTAATCCTATAGGGTGAAGTTGTACGTTGTTTGACATATTCGTAATTCACATAGGTATTCTCCCTCTTATTGTTATCAAGGCTATATCGCTACCATTTATTGTGCTGTTTTATCTAGGTTGCATCTGTGCTCGATGGTCTCTGTTATACAAATTGTCTCATCCTTTGTTGGATCCTTTTATCTAGTTTACATATTGTTGGACTTTATATACAAAGTACCACATTCATTGTTGGACCCTTTTATCTAGTTTACATATTGTTGGACTTTATATACGAAGTACCACATTCATTGTTGGACCCTTTTATCTGGTTTACATATTGTTGGACTTTATATACAAAGTACCACATTCATTGTTGGACCCTTTTATCTAGTTTACATATTGTTGGACTTTATATACAAAGTACCACATTCATTGTTGGACCCTTTTATCTAGTTTACATCTATATTTATCGGACTCTAAATAAAAAATAGTCCATCTTTTGTTGGAACATTTCTATTTAGTTTATATATGTGTGTGTGTGCTTGTTAGATATTTTAATAGAAAACACTACATCCTTTGTTAAACCGTTTTATCTAGGTTATATATTTGCGCATTTTAGATTCTTTTATAGAAAACACTAAATCCTTTGTTGAACTCTTTTATCTAGATTATACCTGCGCTTCTTAGATCCTTTTATAGAAAACACTACACCCCTTTGTTGAACCCTTTTATCTAGATTATATATCTGCGTTTATTAGATCCTTTTACAAAAAACACTACACCCTTTGTTGAACCATTTTATCTAGGTTACTGGACATTTTGTTTCTAAAGTATCCTGCTTTCTTATTGGATATTCTGCATTTCGGCACTGCAGATGCGTTATAAGAGTGATGGTCAAATACTACTATTAGGTCTAACAAGAATACCCTTAGAGTTAGTGGTGTTGACTATGTGCTTTCCCTCTTTAGTCTATCCTTTCACAATTAGAGACGGCTTGCGCAGATAGCTCTTGAGTAGTTTGGGGTAAAATCTAAATTCTAAACAAACAAACAAATAAATCATTATTGTCCGCAGGATATGTTACAGAAGGGGGCAGGATGACAAAATGATACCAAATCTATAACTAGGGAAACGCAGAATTGATAATCCAGGGGGCAAGTGCCCCTTGCCTCCTTTGCGGACTCCCATGAAATTAATTATTGGCTATTTTTATCTTAATTATCACACTTCTTATTGGGCACTATAAATAAGTTATATCCTTCTTTATTTGACTCCTATATCCAAATCATAACACTCTCTTTCTAGATCATTTTATCTAGGTTATCTCTATGGAGTGTTGAGCCCTTTTCAAGGTTGTTCTATCACAAATCTGATCTTTAAATATTAAGGCATATTTTTATACAAATTACAATGACCACTAGTGTAGTCCTTTATGTATTTGTTGGCTCTTTCAATATGTCCTTTTATTGAACTAGTTTACCTAGGTTATCTCAGCTCATGTTTCATCCTACTTAGTGAACACTTTCTTTCTAAGATATCTTACTGCTTAAGACTTAAGTAATCCAAATGTTCGTAGGTGTTTATAAACACAAAGATATAAGCTGATTATGATAAAAGAATAATCCATATCATATTAAAACCGAAACACAGCACAAAAGAGCAAGTCTTTCTCATGAACTTAAAGACTATCAATCAAACCGCAGTTTGTGTGAAATGATCAATTCCTTCGTCTTGCCGCCACTCTAGTTGGACAGTTCAGCACGTGCACAGTTTATTTTGTCTTGATTTAAATCATGTTTGTAAGCAAGAATGGCAATTTTAATAGACTAAAATAAACTGAAAGAGGGCGAACGATAATTACCCTATAATAATATAATTAAATTGATATATTCTTATGGTTATATTATTATCGTTATATTATTAATAATATTATTATAATATAATTATATAATATATCAATTATATTCACAATTGAAGACATCGCTTCACAAATAAAATGTTTGTATATTCATACCACGCCTGTCCTCTTTAATGCTTATTACGCCCCTTCTTCAATGTTTATTTACGCCCTTCCTCTGATTAATATAGGGCAACATTTTCTTAATTACTTAGCTATTTTATCTCTTAAGTTTAAATGTATGTCTCGTTATAATTTCTTAAATCAGATAATAATAACAACTAAGTTTACACTCGACAGCATCAGACGATATTTGCAAACAAATTACTAGAATAAAATAAGAAATCTAAATGGCTTTTTACAAAAACACGTAATGTCAAAATGGATTACATTTTAAAGTTTTTTGTTTTCTTTATGTTATGCCAGGTAAATGGAAACAGATTTGTATAGTTTTCTTATCTTTCTTTCTCTGTTTTTTGGTTTAATGAAGCTACTACCATACCCGGAACGCCTTTTCACAGGCTACAAATTATAATTATTCTTACTACTGGAGGGACCGTGGATAGTAGTTTTTAAGTGGTTTGTATAATAATGACTGCAATTAGGTACAAGTTTCTTTGTTTTTTTAAGTACAGCGCAGTGAGCCTTTTCACTCGTATTTATTTTCATTACTTGTAACCTGACGCGGAAAATACGTTCTCTTAGGATATCCTTAGGGAAATCAGACCAAACGCCTTTGTGGAAACTAAGTTAGAGTGTACTAATGTTGTAGTAGAAAGTTCGTCAGAACTTAGCGTTAAAGGTAGCGAGAAGTTCGATTTTAGATTAATGTCTGTTTTTTTCTTTATTCTTTCATTTCGAAAACTCCTTTTTCTATCGACATTGCTTTAACGTCATGTATCTGCACCATAAAACTGTAAAACTGAATAGTCAAAACCAGACTTTCTAGTTTACCTGCTAAATCATATAAATGGCGGAAGTCTGTATTAAAATTCGGTGATATTAATAAGAAAACGGGTTTTAAATACAGGGTTATTTTACCATCGCAGACTTTTATTCATACAAATATATATGCAATATTAAAAATCTCAATGATAAAAATTGAGAATATATACTATTTCAAACAATCTTGCTGATATTAAACATTACTAAGCATAACAGAAAAAAGAGAAAAAGTAACCTTATTTTCTTATTTGAACAGTTTGGTTAATAAGTGGTCTTACGAAAAACATATTGTCATTAATTCGTTGTTTTAATTATTGTCATATTTTCGGAATCATATATTGATTATAGAAGAAGGATAAATCAAATCGCAAGCATTGTGACAACATAAGTGTCTGTGAACGCTGATGATATGACTGTTAGGATTACGATAACTATACATATGTACGTACGCAGGGATGGTTCATCCAAATCCCCTGTTTTTGTGACATAAAAAAATTATGCTTATATAGTTATAGCGCAGATGCTCATGGTACTTAACGTTTCGGATGTTTGTGGATTTTATGTGAACAGCCATGCAACTGTTTAAGCTATATTTCGTATACGAAATTACTTCCAAATTTAATTTCATAGCACCATTTTTTACAAATTTTCTGAAGGTATGCCCCCAGACCCCCATAGCATTAGCATGCTTTGCTTTCTGATTGTGCTTCGCTTTTTATCTCAAAAATTAGAACCCCTCTTTCAAACATTCTGCGTACGGGCCTGATACATTACTTGTTTTATTGAAATGCTAGGAGATCTAGACTCAATAGGATTGTAGCTTCCTGTAGAAAGCGTCTGCCGTGATTGTGAGATGGACGATGTTTTGGTTTCTGTTTTGAGCCTCATAAACCGAAACATTACACAATTCAAAAACAAAACAGAAACTTTCCAGGAAATTACAACCTATCTGCGACACTACCCACTACTGATGCTTTATAAAAACTTGTATTATAGAGTAGGTAGACTCTATATGTACGGATGGCCAAGATACTCAGTAGGCATAATACGAATATGCACGCTAAAAAAGTCAAAAATTACAGAGAGTTTTAATTCAAAAGATTTGTTTCTCTACCCAACAAGCCCACAAACAAGGGAAGAAACCATCACTAATATACCCAACCAGAAAGTGACCAACCCACCACATTGTTAATCTTTCTTCTTCTTGTTTCAGTCGAGATAACTCTACAAATACTTTGCCACTAATATCACTTTAAACCTAAATCCACTCTATGTGTTTCTGGGCAGTGCACGTTGTCATCGCTTAGTCTTAATAACTAGTAGTAATTTTTGAAAAATCATAATTCTAGTGTGAACAATGTTATCATTACCCCTTGAAGTAAGCTTATTTACAGAAATTTTATGTTCCTTTAAAAAACTTAAGTACAGGGTAAAACAGGAATTACCAGCCAATAATAGATGAGCATTAGATGACTGTAACATGTATATACTCAATGATTTGTACAATATACAGTCGGTGTCTTTAGAAAGCCAACCCATATATTATGTATGAAGTGAAGGAGTACAAAAAATCAAGACAGATAATATTAAATTTTATTACACACATTCATAGAATACACTAACTTTCAGTAAGGGATAAAAACGTCATAAAACAAGTAATAAAACATTTTATAAATGTAAAATGATGTATGGATGGCAGTGCCGAAAACAATGTAAACAAGAATATAGGGATGATACAGTTATACATAGATCATTCCTACATTACTTTCAATATTAAAATTTAATGTTACACTGTAAAATGCAAAGTTGACTTTGATATTACTGCAGTTAGAAGTTATATATTCCTGACTGTTTGTATGCAGTTTGTTTATCATAGTAAAATCGTGATTATGTCAAGGTAGGCATCAATGTAATGTATCTAAGAGCCTAGGACAAAGGAAAAAAAACTTTAGTCAAAACATGTCTTGGTTTAATACTACAGACTATTAAAAACAAAAATACTTCAATATTATATATAAGTAATTTACAGTGTTCTAACACTGTAGTATTATTAATTTAGAAATCAAAAGGAAATGAAACCTGTAATATATCATATGTTTAATATGCATTAGCACAGATGTGTTCAGCATGTGGTAACCAAGGTCATAAAATTGTTGTAATTCGTTTTACACATCACCACTCTGTTGTAACGAGTATACAAACCTATGGTTTTATATTGTTTTCTATTCCTACGACAGAGTAAGAATTCCTAAAAATTTATTAATATCCGATTTTCCATATATCCATTGCTTGCTATACCATTACTTTACAATCATATGCAAGTAGTTGACATTTAGAAAATTTTCACTATTTCCATATCTTCCACTAGATCTGTCGAATTCAATTTTTTTAAATAATTTTCACTATTTCAATATCTTCCACTAGATCTGTCGAATTCAAGTTTTAAAATAATTTTCACTATTTCAATATTTTCCACTAGATCTGTCGAATTCATTTTTTTAAAATATTTTCACTATTTCAATATCTTCCACTAGATCTGTCGAATTCAATTTTTTTAAATAATTTTCACTATTTCAATATCTTCCACTAGATCTGTCGAATTCAAGTTTTAAAATAATTTTCACTATTTCAATATTTTCCACTAGATCTGTCGAATTCAATTTTTTTAAATATTTTTCACTATTTCAATATCTTCCAGTATATCTGTGGAATTCAAGTTTTTTTAAATAATTTTCACTATTTCAATATTTTCCACTAGATCTGTTGAATTCAAGTTTTTTAAATAATTTTCACTATTTCAATATCTTCCAGTAGATCCGTCAAATTCAAGTTTTTTTAAAGTAATTTTCATTATTTCCATAACTTCTAGTAGATCTGTTGAATTCAAGTTTTTCAAATAATTTTCACTATTTCCATAGATTCCAGTAGATCTGTTGAATTCAAGTTTTTGTGTTTTGTTTTGTCATGGTTAATGACACAGAACCATCATACTAAACGGTTCAATGTCTTCAGTCTACGACAACTAGGGTTGTGCAGATATTGTTATAGACGTTTGGTATATTTTTAATATATGATTAACATCACTTAAAAACTCTCGTAAAACACCTTTCTCCAATGAGCATTGTCAAAACTATGAAATATAGCTCATAGTCCACGCGCGCACGTTTTGTAATGGCCCCGTTTCATCTAATAATTTTCGAATTCTCTCAACAGCATATAAAGGATCTTATTGTCAAGCTATAGGGGATTTGCCCTAAAATATCTTTTTTGGACAAGAGATAAAAAATAAGACTATTTTGTTAAATCTTCCTTTATTTTTGGTGTATAGCAACCAGTATTGTTGGATATATAAAAAAAATCTGCATTTTTAATACATGATAACCAGTATTGTGGTAGCATTGCAAAACATGTTTCTTTATTTGAAGTGTATAGGAACCAGTATTGTGTAAGTGTTGCAAAACACGTTTCTTTATTTAATGTATAAGAGAACCAGTATTGTGGAAATGTTGCAAAACACATTTATTTATATATATACAGTGTAAGGGAACCAAAATTATGAAAGTGTTGCAAAAATGTTTCTCTGTTTGTGGAATATGTAATTAATTATTGTTTTCAAACAGTAAACTTTAAGATCAGGATGAATAATCAGTAAGGTTCTACGTCTTTAGTCTATGAAAACTAATGTTGTTCAGCTATTAAAACAGGTCCTACGGTTGTCAAACCCTAGTTCTGATTAACATCTCTCAGTGGGATTTTGTTCAGCACTAGTTCTCCTTTGGTTACTATATATTTTGCCTCTTCAACAAGGAGAATAATTTTATTGCTTTTTTGTTTGTTAGGAGTTAATTACAAAGCAACACAATGGACTATCTGTGCTCTACCCACCACGGGTATCGAAACCCGGATTATAGCGTTATAAGTTCGCAGACATACCGCTGTGCCACTGGGGGATTACTTTTTTAACTGTTAACTTCCCATAATCCAGTGGAAATGTTGAAAATCCCGTTTATCTCCAACCAATGACAACCATTAATGTTATCGTTATAGAAATGTCCACCTAATAACTACAAGATAACTAGAAGTGTATAACTGTCTCAATAGTTAGTGTATTATGATAAGTATTGAACATGTTTCGATATTATTATTGTATCGTAAAGGTATTGTTGAAATATGAATATACACTTGTATGCAACTTCATCGTATGAAGATCAATATTGTAATACGTGATTTTATGTATTTTGTTTAAGTTAATAAGTAACGTACAGCTTTTATCATAAATATTTCCATACTGTTAGCATGTGATATTCACTATTGTACAGCTGTCGCGACATACGTTTCCACACACACAATGATATATCGTTACAAGTAATAAAAAACATTTTGTAAATGTAAAATGATGTAGGGATGGCAGTGCCAAAAAGAATGTAAACAAGAATATAGGGATGATACAGCTATACATATACCATCCCTACATGACTTTCAATATAAAAATTTAATGTTACACTGTAAATGCACGAATACAAAATGTTTACGAGGTCGGTCAATATGGCCGATCTCGTAGGGAGAGTCTTAAAATAAATTGAATATTCATATTAAGTTATCGGATGAGTGGATAAAGGTCACTATTGGCTCCTAAACTACATTTGGCGCTTCTTTTGTGATACAACTAATCACTCCAATGTTCTTCTTTAAATTTGAAATTGATAAGTAAAAATATCGATCCACTTATACCAATCCATTTTGTCACCTCCTTTAAGAGTGTGTTTTGTCTGGTATATTTACTTTAGTAGAGCTTGCAGAAGTTGAAAAGAGATAATTCCGATTCGCCCAGTATTATTTAGCATTAATGGAGCAACCAAATGAATACATCTTTTACACCGTTGGTTCCAATATTACTCTTCTGTAAACTCATCAGAAAAATATGCCTTTAGAATTTACAAAGGAAAATAAGAAAATACACAGTAAAAAAATAAGTGAGACATTAGATTAGAAGCTTTTCGCTTCTTAATGTTGCGAGTGAGTGCTCTATCACACTAAGGTGATATATGAGGTAACAATTGAATATTATTTTCATCGTATAATAATTTTTAATTATTTTAGGTGATACAAATTCTTACTGGCGATCCATTTTTTTAATATTAATAAATTTTCTTTCTAATATACATTATATGATTGTGTATCATTTGTAGTAAGTACATGACTTGTTACTGATCCAGAATTTTAAAATGGTAATTGTGCATCCAAAAATAACTGGATTTTTTTTTTACTTTTCTACAATTTTTGGGGTTAATAATTTATTTGCGCTAGTTTGTTCACACACACACAAAGAGAATGATAATTAACAACTTTTCTGAACTTTAAGTTTATGATAGAATAAATCATATCTGGATCTCTTCTTTTTAAGTTAAAAAGACACTATAATTATGTAATCTGATTCCCTTATTTGCCATAAGTCTAAAGTGATCATGTATCGTTGAAAGGGTTTAATAATTATGTATCCTAATCTTATAGTTTACTGGTTGAAAATAATAATTAATTACATATTCTAATTCTTACTTTATAACCTAATAGAATGAAAATAAACTACATTCGTTTAATTATGTTCTGATTCAGTTTGTTCTTCATTAAAACAAATACCTAATAACAAATATTTGATATCGAAATAAATAAATTTCTAAATGCAATGTTGTTTTCCCCCTATAATCATGTATTCTGACCTGAAAGGGAGAGTGAGGAATATTCAGGGTAGTAGCCGCAGACCAAGTTGGAATTAATAGTAACTGTTATGACTTTATATACAGGAACAAGTTTATGGCCAAATCTAGGGTATTTTCACAACTGTTTCAAATGCTAGAATTCTACTATTCTTTTGTTTCTGAACGGATCTAAACATTTTCACATCACATTAAAATCAGTAGTTTCACGCCTCTTTTAGATTAAGGGAATTAAACATTAACAAAGTGGTAAAATTCTTCTGCTCTTTGTTGAGGAGACAAACAATATATTAACCAAAGGAGAACCAGTACGAACCAAAACCCCACTAATAGTTAATAACCTGAACTAGGGTTTGCCGTAGGATTTATATTAATGTTTTTTATATTTTTAATGGTAAATTGCCCTCCACAGCTACTAGGTTGAAACTGATGACTTAAGGACCTAAGGGTAGATCGAAAATGTGAAATGATGGGATGGCGTAGTGCATCTATATTCATGGCTTCCCTTACATTGGAGTTAGAATCCCACCAGTAATGGAATATTATTTTTAATTAATTTCAACATTTGTTTGTTTGTTGAATTTCGCGCAATGCTGTTCAAGGGTTATCTGCACTAACCGTTCCTAATTTTGTGATGATAGACTAGAGGTGAAGGCAGCTAGACAACACCACTTGTCGTCAACTTAATCAACGAAAAGTGGGATAGACCACCACATTATATCGCCCCTCCAGAAAGGGCGAGCATGTTCGGTGACGCTTTTCGATACCCGTGACGTGCAACTTGTGGTTGAGCGCCCTGATAACAATAAAAGTAATGATATTTTATCAAAACATTTCAAAAGTACAAGAACAGCCAAGTTAGAATAAAGAGATCAGCCGCATAAAGAGATGATAAAAAAGACAATTTCTATAAAAAAAGGAAACCCTTTGAAGTAAAAATGGATAAGTTAAACAAACAAACAAAAAAACGGGGGAAGTTGGCCCCTTTTTTATTGTTACTGGAAAACGAAGTAACATTAATATAAAAATGAGGCCCATATTTCCGCAGTGTTTTCTTGTTTAACTTACCCACTTTTATAATTTATCTTAATTCTTGTACTAAGTGTTGAAAAATCTAACACAGCACGTAGTTTGAAGAATGCTTGTTTTCCAGTATTTTAAACAAATAAAATCACTGTTTACTCATGTTTGACGTACTCCACTGAATGCTCGGACTACCAATTTAATATGTTCATCAATATAATAAGATTCACTGTCTGTGTGTCACGTTAATCCTCCAAACCACTGGTCGCACCGACTTTTAAATGGTACCAAACGAATCGTCTCGAGGTTTGGAAAAGGTAAAAATTTTCATCCCGCCCCTTGCATTATAGTGGCCCTGTAAATATAGGCCACAGACCAGCGGGGTCGTTAATAAAGACATACGTTTGTCAGTAAAGTTGATTATTTACACTACGGGTTCGCTAGTAACTTTACACTGGTATTTTCAACCTGAATGGTATTTTATGCGACACATGGTCTAACGGCCAGATCAGAATACGAAGACTCGGGCATAGCAGTCCTTATTTTTACCAGGAAGGAGAGGGTAGTAGTCAGCAGTACCAGGCACTTATACAGTTTTATGAGCCGAATGTCGAGATTGACTGTCACTTTTATAACGAACCTGCAGCTATGAGTGTGGAACATGTTCAGAATAATATAGCATGCTCAAACCTTGGACCTTTTGATCTGCAACCTGACACGGTAAGTACTATATAGGCCACGCTCAGCCTAAATGTATAGTAAGGAAAGTATCTAGTTTTATACTTTTTGATGCAAATATGTAAAAAAATGTTTTTTCAGTGAGCACTCAATGTGCATTCCTTATGTATATTTAATATACTTTATTTTCAATTAATAATAATAAATCACTCTGTGATTCGGCATCTTACAAAGTAATCTTGGACTTTGCCAATTTTTTATTCATTTTTCGATTAATGTTCATCTGTCAGTATTCATCAACACACAACACATTTTATTCCTAAGTGTTGTTGAAGCAGGCAAAACGTTACCTCTAAAATAACCAGTCAGATTTGATGTTGAACATAAAGTATACTTTTCTGATGGGAGACCAAACGAGAACTAAGGCATCCATTATCTAAAGTTTTCAGTCTTCAGCGTTGAATGAAAACACACGATAGTTTTGAAAAGTTTCTGAAGTGATCTTCATGTTACGATGTTTCTGTTTCTGTTTCGTAGCACTGCTTTAGAAGAAATCATGTGCTTTGATCACGTTCTGTAGCACAATCTTGAAAGACTAACTATTGATTTTTTCCTCCTTTTAGGAACATTATAAAAAAAAAACTCTTAGATACCACGATAATCACCTTTGTCACGAACGCAATTTCGAAGATAAGCTTCAAGAAATTGCTATATAGATTGCTAAAAAGATTATTATAATAAACGCGCGTAATACAACCATATTTTGTGTAGAGTTAAACCACCAGAACGTAAGCATTACAACTGAAAAAGGGGGGACACTAGTGGTTCAGAATGAGCCTTAGGTTGATAAGCAACATTGACGTACTGTTTTAGAATTTCAGCTATAGAGTTCTAAAATCTATGGCTGTGATAAGTGCAATATAAATAAACCCCTATATCTAAAGTAAGTATCCCCTAACTACTATTTGCCCTAGAAGAAGATAATTCGCCAGATGCACGTTGAGAATCATTAGTTTTATTGAGAAAATGTCAAGTATGCTACAAAGGGTTTACAAACCGTATTATATCGCATACGTAAATCGCTTTTGTCACAAACTAACATTGAGTTTATTCCTCTTCTATCTCTCTCTTTCACAATACGAGATTAACTACTTTAATAAAATACACCTTGGTGTACAGGATATTGCGACAATCGGCAAACGCTAACCAAAATAGATGATGCATACAGTATCTATCTTTAAGGACAAGTTTGAGGTGCTTATTGAGAATAAAGGAAGGCACATTCAGCACCTTCTATGACGATTTTAGAAACACCATGTGTCATGTATAGTTTAACCTGAATAAAAATTATAACTTTCGGTATGTTTTTGGTGGAATTTATTTCTTCGAGGCTATATACTTTTTAAACTATAATCTTTATATATATTCACCTTTACGGGATAAACTATGAAAAAAAAAATTATTTTCCATAATTAAGTACTCAATGCAAAATAAATTATGCTTTAAGAAGTGATTAATGAATCATTATGTTTTAGCTACACAAATGTTAGGAGTGACATAACTTCTAAGTTTTGATTTTTCTTTGTTATTTACTTCTTTACGAAAATTTAACAGTATGTATTGATGAATGGTGTAAAAATTAATCTTATTTCAACATGTCCGCAGTAATTTTAAACGAACCCAAAAGTCTTTCATGATACACACATCATTTGAAGAGTCACTTTAGAAATCGTTCAGTGATGACATGCCACGACAGGTATTTTCACATTCTAGGTTTTTGTCTCACATTGTTATTTTTTATACGTTTCCCTAAAAATCCCAGAAATATTGGGTAAAGCGACTTGGATGGTCAGGGCAAGGTACCTTTCAGGTAACGTCTGAACAGTGTGTTTTCAATTAACTATAAACGAAAATGTTTATTGACAATCATAAATCATGTTAGTTAACAATAAGTATAACTAAGAAACGTGTAAAACTATAACGTAACAGTAACGAAAAAAACCGAAAATTATTCAGTTATCTGACATACCCTCACATGTGTTGGAGAACAAGAAGTCTGGCCAAAATCCCTGTGTATGAGAATAGAATGCGTCGGATATGCTGAAAATATGTTTACGGAAGACTTCTACAAATAGTCCCAAAAACAACATAACGCTTTACCTTTAAAAAAAATTGTTATTTTCTTACCCCTATATATATACCACCGTATTGCCTTGTTTTTGTTTGTTAAGGCGGTCACCACTCGGTTAACTATAATAGTAAATAAAATATGTAGTTAACTGTAATAATAACCATAACTAAAATTAAACTAATAACTATAAGTAGCTAAATCTAAAGATACAAATCCTTAACTATAACAAACAAACAAAAAGTAGAACTAAAAGAAACACTAAGTATGAGTATAAAAACGTTGGAAATTGCAATCTCGTAACGCTCCGCTTTACTTACTATGAAGCTTTTCGGTTTATTAGCTTGTCACGGCTTAATCGGAAATTAAGAATATTATATTATAGTGGACATGCTATTAGTTTGCTTGCAAAGTAAATATAGTTTTTACAAATAGGCAGCTATCTGGTAATGTACCCAATATATTCCATCGTAAAGTGAAGACAGTTATAATTATAGACAGTCTGGGGTAACTCAGTCACATATTCCTTTATTAATAAAATTCATCTATTCAGCTAGATTTTCTATAATTCCAACCTGCCATCCAAATGTTTTGTTATATTTTGTTTATTTGTTATTAAGTGCAAAGCTACACAGTGGTCTATTTGTGCTTTGCCACCACAGGTATCGAAACTCGATATTTAGCGTCATAAGTCGAGAGATTTATCGCTGAGCCACTTTGTATAAGTGGATAATTTTTTTTATTTCTAAAAAAGTACAACGTTTCGGATGCACGTGGCCATGTTCTAGTCTAGCAGAATTTGAATAGGAAAACAAATCTAAGAAAAATAATTCCACTACGGTTATATCAAAACGCGTGTTATACACAACACAAGAAAAATAATTCCACTGCAGTTCTATCAAAACGTGTGTTATACACAACATAAGAAAATAATTCCACTGCAGTTCTATCAAAACGTGTGTTATACACAACATAAGAAAATAATTCCACTGCAGTTCTATCAAAACGTGTGTTATACACAACATAAGAAAATAATTCCACTGCAGTTGTATCAAAACGTGTGTTATGCACGACATAAGAAAAACAAACCCACTGCAGTTGTATCAAAACGTGTGTTATGGTCAACACAAGAAAAATAATTCCACTGCAGTTCTATCAAAACGTGTGTTATGCAGGGTCATAGGTCAGCTAATGTTGAAACATATCTTGAGTTTTTAAAGTAAAATCTTCAAGTGACTTAGATTTGAAAACATATATTCATCAATTAATTGGCTTTTTTTTATTTCTTTGCGTAAATAGTGCATAACAAGGAAAAAATGTTGCCTGTTAATACTGACACAATCTGATCCGATAAGTCAATACAGACGTATAAACTGACATTTTGTATCAAACTTTTACTATAGTTTGTACATTTCGAAAACTGTAAATGTTCTAAAACTTTGGATCCAAAGCTATTTTAATGACCCTTTTTAATAATTAAAGTCCAATTAGGGGTTTTTTTTGTTCCTGAAATATTTGCCCCATCCAAAAAAAACTTTCATCCGTCTTGATTTTGTCCGATTTTTAGTATGATGTAGAGGAGCTATGGCTAATACATAAAAACTGTTATCCCTCACAGTTTTTCCAATTTCGGTAGTATTTTGGGTTATTTCTACTACATTGTTCAGGTATAAACATTTAAGTGAGTAAAATATCCAGTTGAAGTTGTTGTATCTGTTTTATATCACAATACCAAAAATATTTTTCTTCTGCTTGTTCGTTTTGGGGAAGAAATTGTATTCTTATTAAAAGTCCATATTTAGAGTAATTCCTTGGCCACAGTATAAGTGACTTGGTTGATGTTGTCAAGGCCAGTTTACGATAGACAGCATTTCAAATTGTGTATGTACTCGTTATTCGTCTGTGCAAAAACTGCAGAATATGCCACATTTTTATTTTTTAGTAAATCAGGTAAATATCTGCGTGGCGATAAACAAAAGTGAGTAAATTCAGCTAAATAAGTTGGATATGACAAAGAGACATTCTAATGTAATAGTTTTGTTAATCTATGTATATATATATATATATGTGTGTGTGTGTATAAAAGAGGAAGTTTGTTTATTTGTTTATTTTGTTCGCTATAGGAAATCAAACGGTTGAACTTCCAAATTTTAAAATAACTTCATAATAACCAGTTTTTTACAAGAAATTTAATGATGCTATTTATTTTGTATTTGGTGTAGTATTTAATGACTAAATTGACAATTAATGATTATTGCGCCATTTTTTTGTAATAAACATACAACAATATATGCACAACAGAAATTAAATGATGAGATGAAGATGTATTATAATGGTGCGTAGAAAGAACAACAATAAAATGGACTTACAATATTATTGACTATTTGCAAATAGTAACTATGGAGACGAGGTAG
>NW_013665754.1:668165-672401 GCF_000517525.1 Limulus polyphemus
CGCTATAAAAAAACAAACGGTTGAACTTGCAAATTTTAAAATAACTTCATAATAACCAGTTTTTACAAGAAATTTAATAGTGCTATTTATTTTGTATAGTATTTAATAACGAAATTGACAATTAATGATTACTGCGTCATTTTTTTTTTGTAATAATTTGTTTCTAATTTTGCGCAATGCCCCCACGGCTGAAAGGGCGAGCATGTTTGGTGTGACGGGGATTCGAACCCGCGACCCTTAGATTGTGAGTCGAGCTCCTTAACCATCTGGCCATGCCGGGCTTTTGTAATAAACATACACTCAGATCACCTTGCTGTCAATTCAATATTTCCAAAAACAGTTTTCTTTAAATAGTGCTAAATGGTTTCATAAGTGATTTAACAACTTTGTGAATTGCAAATTATTGTTTAGTGATACAGGTAATTATGTCACCCAAGAAACGCCCTTTCTATGGAAAGTCTTCTGCCGCTAAAAGAATGCAAGCACAAAAAGCAGCTGAAACAGAAGAGGAACGCAATCAAAGACTTCAAGCACAAGCTGCAAGACAGGCTGCTCAAATACAGGAAGAGACTTTGAAACAACGTAAAGTTAGACTTTGAGCTCAAGCTGAAAGGCAGGCTACTCAAAGATAGCAAGAAACTGTTGAACAGCACAAAGCCAGAGTTCAGTCAGAATCATCAAGGCAAGCTGGATATAGACAACAAGAAACTTCTGAACAGCGTTAAACCAGACTTCAAGCACAAAAATTAAGACAAGTAACTTACAGAGAGCAAGAAACAGAGGAGCAGCATGATGTACGACTTCAGGCTCAAAGAACAAGACAAGCTCAAACACTATTTAATTTCAAACAAAGCTTTGTTTGATTAAATGCTTTTTATGTCTCGCATCACAACTTTTGTCTACTTACTGAATAATTTGCTGAAAAAAATACTGATCTATACATTTCAAATCTAAATTTTCACCTTGCTAGTTGCCGGGTAACTCAGCTAGTTCAATATAAAACACAAATAATTATAATATCGATTTTTGTCACTAAAAAATAAATTATAATTTTATAAGCATTACAGGTCCAAAACTATAACCCAACAATATAAGGAAAAAAGTGTCCAAAAAATTGCAAATAAAGCACTTGACGTTTGCAGCCGTCACGCATTGAAAGTTACAGTTTAAGCCGTCATTTTTAAAGTTCTATAACTTCATATTTAAATAGTGTTCCACAAAAACTTCTGTCTCACATTATCCAATCCAACTGACAAGTTCTGTTGTTGACCGAAAGGTTTCTTAAACAGTGATTTGTGGGAGGTAAGAGATAAATCTAAAATGCTATCTTACCTGTGATTTTGAATCCGAAGTGGACAAATTAAAAGGAATGTAAACAAAAAAACTGCATTTTACCTAACTGTTATACATTGTTTATCAATTATTTATCTTTAAAACACTGAAAAGTGTTTGACTACCTAATTTCTATGCAAGCAGTTATTTCCATGAAATAAGCATGTTCTATACTTGTGTAAGTTTATAAACTTCCCCACTCTACCTAAATAACAGTGCAGCTGAAGGGGCTTTTCTCCGTGAGTTTTTTTTTTTTTATTATTATTTTGTTTAAAACTGTAATACAAACTTGGAGATTTGGATGACTGAACAGTTTAAACGTATTTTGTTCTTCACTTCTTTAAAAACTTAGCTAACACAAGAAGTGTTGTCGATAAATAGTTTCAAATATATTCTACAGTAAAATAAACATATTCATATTCTGGGATGGGATTTATTTCTGTTCTCAACTTTTTCAGGTCCCGATGATGCTGGGTTAAATCTGGTGAAACATCAACTCATATAAGTTTATTTTTTAATATCTTGCTTCCATATATTTTATAGTTTATTTATTCTCAAAATACCTCTATAAATTTAATACTTTACGATAGGTTATGTTTGTGTTTTTAAAACTGTAACTAACGTCAGAAGTGTTAAATACACCTAAAAAGATCTGTGCCGTTTAAACATATACTAAGATTATTTTTTTTATTCGCAACTGTGTTTGATTTAAGCGTTACACACCACCGCAACGGAAACATAACCTAAATACTCGATAAACAACAGTACAACACTCGAAATAAGTGTGTTGGACTTAAATATTGCACACTAGCGCAACGGAAACATAACCTAAATACTCAATAAACAACAGTACAACACTCGAAATAAGTGTGTTGGACTTAAATATTGCACACTAGCGCAACGGAAACATAACCTAAATACTCAATAAACAACACTAAAACACTCGAAACAACAGTGTTCGACATAAATATTGTACACCAGTGCAACGGAAGCATAATCTAAGTACTCGATAACACTCGAAACAACTGTGGTCAACGTAAACATTGCACACCAGCGCAAAGGAAATACAGTCTAACTACTCGATAAACAACAGTACAATGAATACATTAATATCCTTATTTTATTATCACAAGAAAGCCTTGTATCCAACACAAAGTGTGACATGAGTGAAGAAGGAAAAATATTAAGCTTCTTAAAAACGAGTTTGGTATAACGTTTCTAATTATTCGTAAAACACATACTAGCTTTGTATAAAGAAAAATAAATGTTATAAAAAATATAGTATATTATGAAACTGGATTTACAGCGAAAGATGAGAAACAATAATGTCATGACTATCAGAGAAGGACAAAAAAAAATAAGTTCATAAATTAATCGTAAAATATTAAGGGATAACCATGTTTCTTGTGATCAACGAATAATCAGATTTCTGCTCCCTCGTATGATGTCTCACAAACGGTACGTCTACGGCCTTCCAACGCTAAAATCCGGACACAGCAGATAGCTCACTGTGCCTTTGCTATAAGACGAATCAACGTTATACATCATTTTACACGTTCACATATTTCTGTTGATTGTTGATGTTATAAAGCTTAATTACTGTTTGTTTGACACTAACTTAACTGAAAATGTGAAACTCCTGTATAGTTTTCCTTACTGTGAACTTCGTGCAGCTGTCGAACATTAGTGTTTGTGTGTTTTAGAATTTCTGCTGAAGTCTATACACAAGAGCTATCTGCGCATAGCCGTCCCTAATTTTAAAGTGACAGATTAGAGGAAAGGTCAATAACATCCATCGCCAACTGTTGGGTTACTCTAACCTTGCCGAAAAATATAAGTCACCCGTCACTTTTATAGTACACCCACGGCTTCAAATTGCGGCAACGGGACGTGAACCGTAAACCTTCGAGAAGTGACAGATCTTGCACGCTTACAACCAGGCCCCGCCCAACTATCAACATTAATAATTAAAGATTGCGCAATATTCACAATACATAATGTGTCAAGTGCTTGCTATAGAAGATGTTTCATTAAAATCGTCTTGTTAAGATTGAGACATTTTGTTGTGTTGAATTATTCCAGAATAAAGTTTTGGTTGATATCGTGACAGGAAGTTATCACTAAACCGTGAGATGTTTTTTCATGCAACATTGGAACATATTTAAATTTGAGAATTCTGCATGCAGTGCTACATTAAATAAAAAAACGTGTTTGATAATTTTATTCAAACCAAAGAGTGGTTTAATCTACTTTGTCTCGCCGAATAATTAAGCTAAATTTAATGATAAATAATTAATATTATTAACCCGGATGAGCTAAAAGATTTTAGGTTAATTATAATTGTTATTGTGTTGTATTTGTATGGTATTAGTATTGTATTGTATTGTGTTTCTTTGTGTTTATATTTACAAAAAAAAACGAAACGTATTTTGTCATGTTGGATCAGTATATAGTCAGCTCTCATCAACCCAGCTAATAGACCTGATTATGAATATTGTCCGAATGAACTTTATCATAAACCGCGGTAATGATTCATAATGGAGATTGCCTTTTTTGTTGATATTTAATATTGTTCTGCCAGCCAACAGCAAAAATGGCTGTGAGTATTGTAATAAAATCTAGGCATTGTCACTGAATATACCATTGCGCAACGTGTGGGGTATTTTTCTAAGTTTATTTGACTGCCTAGGAAATAACAGCGGCTGTATAACTGTTGGCACTCATTCTTTTTAATGTAATATGTAGTTTATAGGGAGCCTCATATTCTACTACATACATACATGTAGGTATAGCTACGTTCATGACACATGTACCATAGCGATTATTAGCTTACTGTTGCAACGTATTGATGTCGCGTATCATTCATTTATATATATATATATATATATATATATATATATAGTA
>NW_013665754.1:673426-678321 GCF_000517525.1 Limulus polyphemus
GTATATTACTTGAAACCATAAGAAGTACACGTGATTATTAAAAAAATTAAAAATAGATAAAATTTGCATTTTATGGAGGATACAATTTTTTGGAGATTTCAAAATAATGTACTAAAACATTAAAAGTAATAAGTTCAAATCTGTAGCAAATATAAATATTGTAATCATTTCTTATAAATACGATTTCTTAATGTAATTTTCCAAGATATTAAAGATCATAATGCGAAAAAACTAAATTTATTAAAAGTAATAGGCTTTATGTTTCTTAAACTACCTACATTTGTCAAAGTATTTATGAATTTTCGAAAATATTCGTCCACTAGTTTTATTGTTGGAATGAAATATAGCAAGACTTGCATTGCCTACTAAGAAAGTAAGTAGCCGGTAGTCATCGGGATATACGGCTTTATAACTTAAAAACCATAAAGTGCTTGTTTTAAACTCGTGCAGTGACAAAATCCATTTTATGCACTGTTCCGTATAGTTCAGTAGTTGCTCCAATCCAGTGTTTACAGACACATATAGCTGCAGGGTATAAATATAGTAGCTGTATATATTTTACAGAAATATGCATAACATGTGGTATTCAAATTCGATGACAAAACCTTGTCGAAACGTTGTACATTTACTGTTATGTTAAACTTATATTAAAGTTTTTCTGCATTACCCATTCAAGCCGTCGCCAAGCATTATTAACATGTGATATGTTGATCACCATGCATCACAGTGATCATACATACAGTACCACTATCAATGGTAACAACTCAAACCTTAAACTTGTTTGTTTACTTTTTTTTTTCGATTGCATTTTCACTTCTAACTATCTATCTTGTTTCCGTATTTTTTGAAGTTCCACATTCCACAATTTTAAATTAACAATTTTTAATAATCTTGTTAATTTATCAAATTGGGTAAAAACTGGTGTGAATTTTTCAAACCAAAAACATTTATTCTCTTTATTTCTAGAGAAACTTAAGAATCGTGCTGTGTAGCTATATAACTTACTGAAAAGGTTTTATTCATCAAAATTAACCCATGTGTTTCATATTAGGTCCGTGAATAATGAGCGATACCTTAAAATACTTTTTATTATTAATTTAGGCTAATTTGCAAATATATACATTTCATCAACCAATATTTTAAAATTTAACAAAATGTTTCTCGAAGTTTTAAAAAAATCGATCATGTCATTATATTCCTTATGAGCTAAACATACAATATTCAGATCTTTTAGGATATACTAGTTTTTTCTTTAATTTCGTGTTCAGTTTGTTCCCTAACCTAGAACCGCTGCTGGCATGTGTTTGTATCCTGAAAAATTTCGAGACAAGAGCGTAAGATTTTGAAACAAACATTTAATCTTCAAATCATAAGCACTCAATAGCAATGATTATAGAGATCTCTAAGACGATATCGTTATACTTAGTTAAGCCTAAAAAGAAGCTGAAAAAAAATCTACCTATTTGAATTAAACAAAACTAATTGGCTGAACGTAGGCTGCTAAACCTAATTGTTGCGAAAGACTTCTTCAGGTCTAATTAGTTACTATATCGATCACTCGTCTTACCACCTTCAAAAGCAGAGAGTTCAGGTCTTGAAACACAACACGTCGCTGTTTTGTGGTACAGATTGACGTCAGAGCGCCTCGTGTACACTTTACTGGCAAGGATGTAGGTTATACTGTTACAGTTGGCTATTTAGTGGATACTAATCAGTCCAGTTATATATATACAACATCCCCTAATGCAATAATCCACTTTCCTACACTAAATCTTCCAATGTGGCTTTAACAAATGAGATTAGATGTAAATACGTTAGTTTCCATATTTTAATTTTTGAAAAGGTCGTAAGGTGTTTTATATCCAGACTGGAGGTATAGATTCAATTATTATTATTATTGCTTAATACTATCCAGGATGTAGTTCATATTCTCAGTGTGTATTTAATTTAAACTTTCCATAATGATTAATCAATCCATCATTAATATTATTGAACTATTAGAAAACTTAACTCGTCATATAGATAAAAACTCTTAATGGAAGTAAGTTGGTTCGTGCTTTACATATCTATAACATATAGTGCATGTGATATCGATTTTTTTATATTCAGTACATCACTTTTATCTTGTAGTGTGCTGAATAATATAATTTCAATATCCGTATTGAACAGTTTACCTTTGACTCTATAGCTTTGTAATTTTCATCTGGTCTCAAAAGCAACCTATGTTCTCAGTTTAGCTTCTTAATTCTACAAGATAGATCAGATAATAATTAATAAGGAAAACAAGCAGATATTATCAGACTCTTTGTACACGATCAAAACCTTTTCGAGCGACTATACTGTCCGTTAACATCAAATAAAGAACAACAAAAAAATGTTTTGTTTGTTTTCGAATATTCGTTTCTAGCTATTCAAAGGCTGTCTTCCGTCACTAATTTTGAAATGATAGACTAGAGGGGAGGCAACTATTTAACAGCACTCACCGCCAACACATGATATACTATCGTGTGACCGAAAAGTAGGATTTGACCGTCATCTTTATCACACACCACGGCCCCAAAGTGCTGTTCACGATTTACCTTTTATCTATTGATTTGTTGTTGTTTTTTGTAACGCGACACAAACGCTAGTAGACCCACAGAGCCATAGTCCAGCAAGCTAGCTACTGAAACATGCTTAACCCGACAGTTGGTAAAAGAGTAGCCCAAGAGTTGGCTGTGGGTTGTGATGACTAGCTGCCTTCCCGCTAGTCTTACACTGCTAAATTAAGGACGGCTGGCGCAGATAGCCCTTGTGTAGCTTTGCGCGAAATTCAAAACAAACAAATAAACTTAACCCGACAGAACCCATTACTACCAACACCAAAGCCCCAACAGACAGCTAACACAAACCAACAATCTACTATATATACATTCTCACAGGCAGTCAAAACCCACTCCCAAACTGAAGACATACCAAAAAAAAGGAAGAACACAAACCCACAGACGCCCTAACACAACGAAACAAAGTAATAAGCAAAATAACAGAAGCAGCTAAAAACATATTCTAAGAGTTCCTCGCACAATACAGAAACCAAAACCAAGATGACAGCATTACACTAATCATTAAAATAGTTATTGAACACCTAACACCACAACTACCACACATTATACAACTGTTCGTATTGTGACAAACAATACAGCACACAAATACACACCAAACATAAGTCCAGACTCGCATATAACCAGATAACATAAAACGAACATAGCCCCGACAAAGAAAGTTGCAAATAGAAACAGATTAACCTCCAAACCAGCTTACCAAAAACCTAAAGTATAAAATACTAGTAACGATAGTACAGGAGGGAGGAAGAGGTCTATTAAGAACCTGACCCTCCAACGACCTAAATCTCGATGATTGATCCAGAGAACCCGACAGACCCACAAGAACAGCATATTATTACTAACTAAAGTTAAGGTCAACTTTATAAGCTACGATACAAAATAATCCTATCATTATTAGACAACAACAAGGATTAATTGCATCATGAATCAGCTCATCAACTTTCACGAGTCTGTGAAGAATGATTCCACGCAACTAGTTTCTTTCTCTCTTTCTCTTTATATATATATAACATTTATTAGGTTATAGATAGATATAGTATAAAAGCATTATACACATGTATAAATATGATTTAGATCTGAGTCTACACGAGTCAGGACACCATCTTATTTTACATACTATGTTTTACTTTTGAACTGTATGTGTACCCCTTTTACTGTCGAATTATACTTGAACACAGTACTAACGTCTAGCTACAGCGTCGCTGTATACCATGTGACCAGTAAAAGCTCATAAAACCTACACAGGACAGGATAAAGACATTCATCGATCCCAGGCAACTAAATATGATCATAAAGAAATACGTAAGTATGTATGCTTAGAAAAATCCTTGGAATTTGGAGGTCGTTTAATAATAGTAGACAATGCATGAGATCAATCAGCATTTTAAAAAATATTAAATGTTCTTGAAAGTAGAAAAAAGTGCAAATCAACCTTTACAAGGAGCACGTGAAAGGTATGGATTATAACAAATGAAGGCCAACTTTTAACTATCTTGAACATTGTGTTTTTCGAGTTAGTGAAAATCTCAAGTATATTGCATCAATAAAGTATCGCTGAATGAGATAACAAAACTTTAAGTTACGTTTTAAGTTGTTTATGTAAATATATACATCCTTAAAATGCTTTGTATATTTAGGACTAGTAACTGCTTCAGTTAATAAACAGTATTTGTCGAAAGCATTGTTTGTTTAAGAGTTTTCGCGCAAAGCTACACAAGGACTATTTAACCACAGCCGTTCTTAATTTTGAAGTGCATGATAAATTAGAGCATTCACCGTTAACTATTAAGCTACTATTGTCTGACCAAATAAAATGATTTGACCGTCACTCTTATAACGTACTCATGACCCAAAGTGTGAAGCCAGTTTTTGCGGCTACGGGACGTGAACCGTGATCTCTCAGATTCACAAACCTGGCACGCTTAACCACATTGGCACTGTAGTTAATATTTCATCTAAGTATATCTGTACAATAAATCATGCAGTGTCTAAGTAATACATTTTTCTATTTGAAAGTAAGTGAGAAGTATCTAAAACGTTTTAGTAAATGAGAAATATGAAAAATAAACAATGTATTATTTCTTATTCATCTAGCTGCGTTTTTATTGAACACGACATAAAGTGGAAAAATTATACTGGTAATTATGGAAAGATTTAACCTTCCAGATGCTGAGATAAGCTGATGCAAAAGGTGAAGTGTATAACTTGTATCATTACACAAAGGTGGCCCGGCATGGCCAGGTGGTTACAGCACTCGACTCGCAATCTGAGGGTCGCGGGTTCGAATCCCCG
>NW_013665754.1:678331-679063 GCF_000517525.1 Limulus polyphemus
CAGATAGCCCTCGTGTAGCTTTGCGCGAAATTCAAAAACAAACAAACAAACAATACACAAAGGTAAACAAACATTGTTTTATTTAAGAACGTATAATCAGCCATGTTTTTACACTACAATAACACAAAGAGAGTTACTAAAGACAAGTTTACAGAGTGCTGTGGTTCAAGAATGTATAATCAGCCATGTTTTTACACTACAATAACACAAAGTGAGTTACTAAAGACAAGTTTACAGAATGATCTGGTTCAAAATTATTGTATCTAATAATGTATAATGAGCAATATTTTGATTCTATAATAACACAAAGTGAGTTACTAAAGACATGCTTAAATATCACATTCACATTGTGAAAACGCCCATTTAATGAAATGGTTCCTCATTGTGTAATGAACAGAGTGGTACGTATTCTCTCCAACATCAACAACACACTAATATTTGCGTAAATAATCAAGACAGAAAAATGTGCATAAGCCATTCCACAGACCCACAGAAAAGCTCGCAGAAGACCTAAAACAAAACTTAACTTTATATGCTTATTCAAAAACTTAAAGTATATACACTAGAGTTATAGATCCATGGGCTGCATATATAATCCAGATTGCAAAGTTAAATCCATTAGGAGCCACTTGATAAAGAGCAATCATCCATTTCTGTTTGTTTTGTTTGTTTGTTTTTTTGAATTTCGCGCAAAGCTACACGAGGGCTATCTGCGCTAGCCGTCCCTAATTT
>NW_013665754.1:679073-680234 GCF_000517525.1 Limulus polyphemus
AAGTTGAATATTTTAAAAACGTGGATGCGACATAAATAAAAAATATGATCCCTTTTACTAAACAGCTGAAAATATAAAACAGGACCTGTGCAGTTTGTCGGATTTTATACTTTCTACATAAAATTTTGTGACTGTGTCATACTTCAGCCTAAGGTATTTAATAATTTGTAAACCGTAATCACGAACCCAGAACACCTATAGAAAAAATGTTGATAGCATCGATTTCATAAAATAGTTTCTATCCTTTTTTTATATATTTTATGTTTCTTTGTACTTGTATTTTTTGCTGTCTGTCACACGCTACATATGTATGAATCCTCTATAAATTGTACCCGTTACTTTTCTTTGAACTGCTCGAATATAATTCCTAACAGCTACAAAACGACTTAATGACCAAGAAATTATTACATTTTATCACAGGAATGGGCATCTTGGCCATTCACCGTTTTGCATATAACATAAAGTGTACATACATATATGTTTTGGTTTAGACTCCAAACCTAATCAGACGTCTTTTCTGTTCGTGGTGGAGTTTTATACGTTAATGTGCGTATCTCTCGAAACTCTACATCGAGAGTTTAGAAGCAAACATGCAGATAGATGGGTGGATCTCTTGTCGGAAGTATAGAATAAGCTTAAATAGTGCTCACTTCTTTATTATTTGCACAACAAAACGCTGTGAAAACTTTTAAGAAAAAAAAAGAAATTGCTCTGTTTTCAATTATCAGTTCTTGAACTTACCTTTTTCACGGTGACAAGTTCAGTAATTAGTTACTTTATCGTCATTAATTACTAAACAAAGAACATTCGTATCTTTTGTTCGCACAGAACAGCTCTGGAAGTTCGATGACGAGGAACCCACTTTGAGACTAATAATGGCTGGAGACTGTTTGTAGCTCTGGAAGCTACAGCTCCAGAACTCGCTTACTTCATTATCGTTAACCAATTTACGAATCGACGATAAACGTGAATTCGTACACGTTTTCTACTCATATTCGCTTCAGACGCTCTCTTAATTTATCCTCACCATTCCCCTTAGAAAGTTACTTTATCACCTCTCACCATTTCAGAATGGCCAGGTGGTTAGGGCGCTCGACTATCAATCTGAGGGTCGCGAGTTCGAATCCCCGTCCCATCAAACATGCTCGCCCTTTCAGCCGT
>NW_013665754.1:680255-688506 GCF_000517525.1 Limulus polyphemus
AAACCAAACATAACCGTTTCAGAATTAAACTTCAGAAATTCACTTACTTGGTTATCGTTGATCCGTTTACGAATTAACTTACCTCGTTACTCCTAATCTTCGGAAGCGCTCTTAATTTTTTCTCACCAGTTAGCTCAAAAAATTACTTTACCATCATTCTCTAATCCAGATTTCACAGACCACTTCAAAAAATTCACTTACTTTAATCTCTCTGACCTATTTTAAACTTACTTAAAGCATGATTTGTCAGGTGCTTGTATGTCTTCGAGTAATATTTAAAATGATATTACATTTATCCTTAACGTTTCCTCAAAGCAAATTACAAATCAAAGCTAGAAATTAATCCAGTACATATTACAAGTAATCTAATATACCGTTCTTAGTTACAGTGATCAGAATGCATTGATTCATCAGTTGAGTACCCTCGTGGTTAGCGATCATTTCGGCCGTAATCCTAATAATACCTCGCAAAGTTCAGCCAGATTAAGATACTTAGGTTAGTCCTAAACCCATGTAAAAAAGCTAAAACGCAATATAATCCTCAATTTCTAAAAAGATCTAGGTCCAGTCTTTATTTTAACTAGAAATGGCATTTATAATAAAACAGCGTTCATTTCAAAAATACTTTGTTTTTTCATAACATCCATCTTAACTGGTGAAAACTGCATTCAGAGTTAAGGTGGTAGCTGTCTTACCCCACATTCCCATATGTATCGTAAAAATTATATATAGTAAAAATAAGTATATCTTGTTTTCGTCATTTCTCCAAAATACTACAAAACAATGTCTACTCTTTTCACATGTCCAAAAATTCAATTTTTTGTAACCCTAAGTGAAAATATTTATTTTTAGCTATTATTTCATTTGCTCTCAGTAGAAAGGAAGTTCTTTCAGTTCCTCATTAAAGTATATCCCTAAAAAAAATACCACTTTATAGCACGTGCTATGTCTTCAGAAAAAAAAGAAGAAATTATATACTTACTGCCAACAAATGGGCAGCGGTGTAAGATAATCCTACGGACAATGCCTTGGATCCGGAGTTTGTTCTGGCTGGGTCAGCGTTAGACAAGATGGTCAATATGACTACTAGGGTCCCAAGAAACTCTAACCCGAAGGCTTGACTTGGGTGGAGATGTTCAGATGGCTCGCACGCTCCAAGGCTTACTAAACCCCGTTGCTCTGACGGTGTGAGACCGTACAATACAGCGGCTCCAACTAGAGCTCCAACACACTGGGCCACTATGTAAAGACCTGCACGCAACATGCTGATGTGGCGGGTCACTAGTAAGGCTAAAGATACCGAAGGGTTCATATGAGCTCCGCTGACAGGCCCTGTCCACTGGACAAGTGAAGCGATGACCAGTCCGAATGCCAGAGACACTTGAAGCGTGACAGCATGCGAAGCAGCCGAGCCTGGCTGGAAAGATAGACTAGCCCCACAGCCCACCACAGTCAACAGTAATGTCCCCAGAAGCTCACCTTTCACTGACTTCCATAACTGAGTACTCATCAGTTCCTCACGATAACTCAAGTCCTGTGGTAGAGACTCAATGTACTGCCGCATAACTTCCACGTCCGACTGACTTGGGTTAGCAGCCGGACCCATTATTACTGGCCGTGTTGGGTTCACGGTTTGGGTCACGTAGTTTAGGCTAGTATCCGACGGATATGCCATTACTTAAATTGTTGCATTTTGATTAAAACTGACAACATTTTGTTAAATTCTATACATACAAAATAGCATGTATATTGTCTATCGCTCTCTTAGTGCTTGGCTATAGTTCAGTTCATAAACCTTCTAGGTTACAAAATGAGTAGCAGAAAAAAAAAAAAACAACAATGAAACCTCTTTAAGTTAACTAGGCAGTGACTTACAACACGAACGTCCAACCAATGGTTTCGCACAAGAACTAACGGAATCACCTTAAGAAGCAGCAGCTTTTCCATCCTGCCATTTATATTGATTTTGGAAACACTACCGTCACCACACGGAAAGCAGAAGAAGCTCGAAGCAACAATCACACACAAACTCGTTCTATCTGTAATATGTACACATAACTTTTAGTGATGCTTTCGTAGGCATGCCAATAAAAACTGATGGGTTAGATGAAATGGCAGCTAGTAAACAACACCCACTGCCAGCTCCTGAGCTACTCTTGTCTGACCGAATAATGAAATTTGATTGTCACTCTTATAGTGCACCCACAGCTTCAAAGTGCAGAATGCGTTTCCGCAGCAATGAGCCGCGAACCACGAACCCTTGAACTCATAGTCAACCACGATAAACAACAGGTCACGCTCAGCCACAGTAAACTGTCTCTCTGTATATATTAATTCGCAAACTTCTGATGTTTTTCACAACCAGAAATGCAGAAGTAGTAATAATCACGACAAGTACAACTTAACTATGAATTCACATTCAGTTCGTGCTTGTCATTTCAAAATATGGATGATTAATTAAACTATACACCGCAAAACAAAATAACAACGAACTTCGCGGTTACTTGTGCGAAATTGGCGTGTACTGTTCTAACAACTATCCCAAACAGTATCATTCAGCTTCAATGGAAGATGCATTTAAATAATATCATCCATCATCAAACCTCTTCGTTTAATTTACTCAGGTAAAATGAAACACAGTTTGCATAGGTACAGACGTATAGTTTATTGCAGTTCTTTCAAACCTTAAATCAACACAACATTACAAGTAACAGAAATGTTTCCAATAACACATCTATTCACTAATTACTTTAAATGTTCTTTGAAGAAGAAATGACCATCGTAAATCTAATCTGGTATATTCTGAAATTATTTACATGTTTATCTTGTAAATATTTGTTTGTTTAACCGTAAAGCTGCATAATGGGCTATTTGTGGTGTACTTACCTCAGTTTTAACGTTATAAGTCGTGTCTTGAGCAGCTAAGAACTGCGGCTTTAAGTGACCCGGTTCAATGGTAAGCTATAGGAAAAGTTTTCAATTAGTTATTGATAATAATTCTTTTTTTCGGTTTTTATAGTTGCAATAACAGTATGTAAATATAAATTTTCAAATCAATTTGAGACCAGAGTAAGTGGAAAAAATTCCTCTTTAAGCAGCATAGAAAACGTACGTATAATAACTGTTATCGCTCTATTAAAAACAAAAAACTATCATCCGATGTAGGCCTAAAGCAGTGATGATGTGCACCAAAGTTTGAAAAAAAAGTTTTCAGTATATTTGAAAGTAGGTAATAAATAACTGTTTTATTAGTCCTGCGTTAAACAGTACCATTACTACACTTAGATTAGCGTTCTCTAGCATATAAACAATCAAATAAAAATCAAATTGTGTTATATTTCTGTCTGAATTTAACTCACGAGTTTCTCATCTCCTTAGCTTAGATCATAGTATATTTTGATACCTAATTTTAGCGTGAAAAGCACATTTAATTTAACTAACGTGATATAGAAATTACGTTTTTCAAAAACAATTTGGTTTGTTTGTTTTGAATTTCGCGCAAAGCTACACGAGGGCTATCTGCACTAGCGGTCCTTAATTTAGCAGTGTAAGACTAGAGGGAAGGCAGCTAGTCATCACCACCAACTCTTGGGCTACTCTTTTACCAACGATTGACCGTCACATTATAACGCCCCCACGGCTGAAAGGGCGAGCATGTTTGGTGGGACTGGGATTCGAACCCGCGACCCGCAGACTGCGAGTCGAGCTCCTTAATCATCTGGCCATGCCGGGCCAACAATTTAGTAACATCGTCTTCTTTTATATTATTTCATTAAATATTGCTATGTTGCAATACATTTATTTTATTAATGCCAACAAATTTCTCGATCAAAATGCAGAGGGTGCTATTCAATGTTACACTCCATTCTTTTTAAATAACCCAAAATTTTAAATGTACTACCTTTTATCAGACTAAAGATATCATTGTTTAAAAAAACAACAGTGAACCCTTTTCCATATTATTTTAATTCATTTCGTAAACTCTCTGTCCCAGTAGATCGGCTTTCAGCGTGTTTATTGTCCCCTTTGTAAACAGCTCTCTGAAATTAAACCAAATGTAGCATTATTCAATACTCCTTTTGTTCTCTCAATACAATCCTCAAGATTTCTCATTTTAAGCCTATATAAGTGTTCTTCATTCTTCCTAAACACTTCAAACAGCTACAACTTCTGACATTTAATCTGTTACAGAAGGTACCACTTAGTGTTCATCCCCTTCTTCCCAAACAGCTACAACTTTTGACTTTTAACCTTTTCCTGATGGGTACCACTTAGTGTTCCTCTCCTTCTTCCTAAACAACCCAAACAACTAAACTCTAAGTGGTACCATATGTAAAGGGTTAAATGTTAATTGTTCTTCTCCTTCTTCCTAAACAACCCAAATAGACAAAACTACTAACTTTTAATCCTTTCCAACAGTTAAAACTTCTAGCGTTTAACCCTTTCCTGATGGTACCACTTAGTGTTCTTGTTCGTCCTTCTTAAATTATCGAGTTCTCTACGATTATTATATTCTATTAATAAAACAAAACTTTCTAAACAACATACCGCCCTATATCAGTGAAAAAAATGTCCTTCTTTTTTGGAAAATGGTCTATTTAACATACACCATATCCCTCCTCTCTGATGACTTAAGGCACCCTTTATAAGTTTTGGGGCCCTCTCGCAAAAACTTATAAAGGGTGCCCCTTCCTAAGTGATACTAAAACACCGGTTGAGAAACCCTGATATAAATATTATTTCTTATATTGTCTAGCTTTCGTTCTGAGCCCTTGGGACCCCCTCTCCCCTCATCGCGGTCTCTGCTGCATGGTGACTCAGTGGTAAGTCTGAAGGCTTATAGCGCTAAATCTCAAGTTTCGATACTCACGATGGGCAGACCACAGGTAGCTCATTGTGTAGCTTTGTGTTTAACAACAAACAAACACATGCACTATATTCAGTTTAAATATGTGAGTTCAATGTTTTCCTTCATGCTATCACCAAAAAGTTAAACAACAATGTAATACCAAACTATTATTGCTATACCAACCACCGTTAAATATTCTGAAACATCAAATTGGAACAACTGTCTTAAAAAAACGTGCTTTATATCTAATATCTAAAACATGTGTGCTTTTTAGCTCCGCTTGATACACCAATAAACGTATTAAAGCTATGTTTTTACTCAGCTTAATTTTGTCACCGAGGTCTTTGGTTCAATGCATCTCCAAAAACAAAAAAATGCCAGTCTCATGACATATAGACAACGCGTGATGTGAAGAGTGGTTGGCTACTTGGACAACGAGTTCATGGTCATTAATGATGACGAGAAACCCACTTGAAGCAAAAACGTATATCAGAGACGGCTGGTGTGGGTATTAAAAACTTTAATTAAGATAAAGTATAAGAACACCTTTCGACCTTCTTAGATCATCTTCAGGTTAACAAAGACCGTTACTGGCCGCATGTCTTAGGTACGAGATTGTAGGGGGCGTAGCAGTTAGATGGTAAGCGATTAATATAGATATAAAGGTGTTACTTTAAGGTTCAATTTTGGTTTGAGTTCTTGTATAAGTAGGACTTCTTTGATTTTTCGTTTGTTTATCTTTGTTTCTCTTTACATAATATGTTGGTGTTTTCTATACTTATGTTGTGTTTATTTGTTTTCCAGTGTTCAGAAACGTGGGAAGGTGTTTTGCTGTGTGCATTGAATCTGGTTTCCATTTTTCGTCTTATTTCTCCGATAAAGAACTTGTGGCAGTTGTTGCATTGTATTTTATAAATAATATTGGTGTTATGTTTGTTAGTGTAGTTTTTACATAGTATAGATTTTAGTTTTGTGCCCGGTTTTTGAATGAATTTAGTGTTTATTGGAATGTTATGTTTTGTTGTAAGTTTTTTCCAAATGTTGATTATATTATCGCTAATATCGGGAAAATACGGTATGCAACAGTGCGGGGTTTATAGTTAGTTGTTTCATTGAATTTAGTGTTTATTTGCTGTTGATTGTATTGTTGGCCTAGATATGTGTGTATGATTTTTTTCGACGGTTTTGAAGGAAATTTATTGACGTTGAGGAATTCAATATTAAGTCTAACTTAATTACTGGAGAATGGATTTTGTATGTCACTGAACTTAATAATCTGTAAAAACGAATTTATCTATTCTTTCACTGTACGTAACGATACAAAACACTAAATGTACATTCATGACATTTTCACTATCATAATTTGATGGTCCTGAAAAAGACCTTTAATTATAAATCAAGTGATTATACAGAACCATTATCTTTGAATGAGGAATATCTGTCGTATTTTTCATCTTCTAGACAGATCCTAACAAAACTAGCAACATATTTATGACGACAATAAGAGTTAAGACATAAATAAAAAAAGTGTAAAAAATGAAATAAAATATTTACTATAAAAATATGACTTTAATAATTTGTAAATTTGGTAAATAGCATCAAACAAAATAGTTAAAACTATTGGGAAGAAAAATACAAATCTGGGAAATATAAAAGTTGATGTATGTATAAACAAAGCCACAAAATTGTGCTCACCAGATAAAATTAACGAGGAAATCAAACAATTAAAACAACACAGTAATTAAGTTAGACTTAATATTGAATATACAATTTGTCTTGGTTGTAAAGTATATTCTGTAATGATAAACGCCATTCCTAAAATGTGAAAGAAAAATGTATCATTTCTTGTAGACATTTCTTTTATTATGAGAACAGTATAAACAATAAAATTGAAATATTTTGTCAAGTACTTTTTATTGATAAAAACAACTATTTACAAATTTCTCTTTATAATCTTCCCTAGTAGGACACATTATGATTGTCAACTCTATATATCAAGATTGATACAGTATTTATTTGCTATTGAACTCTGCAAAATACAAGAATTGTAGAGAACCTTTTTCCAGTTGTAACCTAGGTACGTTTGTGTGGGAAAACGTATTGATTACCTGATGCTTTGGTGAACTAAAAAACTTAAAATGTTATAATTTATGAATGTACATAAAGTAAGGTTTTCAAAATTTGAAATATCAACAAATATTTAAACTAACATATGTTTAAATAATTATAAGGTGTACTACAACTAAAGCAAAATTATAATATTTTGAATTTATGTAGATTTGAACAATTTATGTTAAAACATTTTTGATATTATGTTTGTTTGTTTGTAATTAAGGAGAAAGCTACACAATGAGCTATCTGTGCTCTGCCCACCACAGGTATCGAAATCCGGATTCTACTATTGTAAGTCCGTAGACATACCGCTGTGCCACTGATATTATATGCAATGCAGACATACTCTGAATTTCAAATGTCTTTTTAACTTTTATTTTCATAAAGAAATTATTTTACGCTTTACGAATATTTTAATCATTTCAGCCCCTATGACAAGATAATGTTCACAGTTGGTGGTACATCGACTTTTCACTAAGCCAAGACAGCAAGGCTAAGACCCAAATCAGCGTTTCTAAGTCTCGATGTATGTGATATGTTCTTTGAATTCCTCTCATTTGTAAAATCCCGTGTGGACTCTTTCGACCCTATAGCTAATTTAGTCGATGAAGCTGACACACATACAAACTCCAAAGAAAGGTCAGGTATACTATATCTGAGATTAACATTGAATTTCCACTTTTACTATTAGTTTTAGTAGAAATCTGTCAACATATTCATAAAGATTTATGAAAATATCTACAGAAAGGGAGGATTATAATTTTAATTTCTACAGTAGTAATTATTAAATGTAAATATTCACATAGATATTTTAGTGGAACAATTATATAGATTAACTTTTACAGCTAAACATGAAATTTAAACATAATAATTATAAAAGTGAAAGTACGGAACAAATAAATTAGCGATATTATTAAGTGTTTTACATATAAAAATTCTATATTTAATTTGCATCATATAGTTTTGTATTTTTTGACTCAAAATCTAGAATAATAAACTAGAGTATGATAAATGTGCACTAAATCGTTACTTAAGTCATAGAAAAAAGACAATAGGTTATCGAATATCATTGTAACTGTCTCATTGAAGTAATGGTTTTAAAAGTTTCAATTTCAAAAAAGGTATCATAAATACTCTAATTCATATAACACAAAATATTCCATATTCATTAGTTTTATAGGTTTTACTTACAATTATCTGTTGCCTTATGCACAAAACACTTATTACACAGTTAATAATTTACATTATCTACTTTTATAATATTTGTCTCGTTCAATAATGGATTTACCT
>NW_013665754.1:689506-694014 GCF_000517525.1 Limulus polyphemus
AACATATCTGTACCAGTATAGTGGTGGGTGTAAGGCTGAATTGATCGCTTGAGATTCAATCTGTGTCATGGAAATGTTGGCTAGAATTGGTGACACAGGATTGCCCATACTTAAGCCACTTATTTGTATGTAATGCCTTCTCTCAAACTAACGTGCCCATTAAGAGTATATGTGAATAGCTTCCGAACAATTCATTCCATTAAACACATTAACTGCAAGCATAGCATATATACAAACGTGAATAAATACGAAACGTATTCTAGACAAGTAGCTAACATACTTTTAGCTGTACATTACCCATCGATTAAAGTTTCATAATAAGATAAATAATAAGAAATAACAAAGTGTAAGCAGATATCAAAATATGAATATTTAGGTGTAAGTTAATTAGTAAAGTTCAGTTTAACAGACTTTACTATATATTTTTAATTAATTATACTTAGAAAACGGCCAATTCAATAAACACTTGACTCTCCGAAAGCGTAAGTTTCAACTATTATGTTGAAGAACGTTTAATAAATAACACTAAAACTTCAAACGAACTGGCTAATGCCAACTTTATTATTAAAATTTAGAACAGTATTGAAGCATGTTAACCATCACATCACTAAGTTATATAAGTAAAATATACATCACAAGGCATTGAGCTGTAGAAATTTGTTGAATAATGTTCACTCGCTAATTACCCCTGAGGGGGTACAAATTAACAATGATAAATTCAGGTTCAGCTGTATAATGATATTCAATAATATTCGCTCACTCACCTTACATCTTTAAGGGGGGTACAGGTAAAGTATACATCTCGAGGCATTGAGCTGTAGAAATATGTTGAATAATGTTCACTCATTCATCTTACACCTTTAAGGGATAAAGATAAAATATACACCACTAGGTATCCAGCTGTAGAACAACTGTTTGTTTTAGGGAAAAGTTACACAATAGGCTACTGGGCTCTTGTTCATCACGGAGAATCAAACTCCGGATTTTAATGTTATAAGTCTGTAAACTTACCGCTGACCCACCGTAGGACAGTATAATAATACTGTTTGTTTGTTTGTTTTTGGAATTTCGCGCAAAGCTACACGAGGGCTATCTGCGCTAGCCGTCCCTAATTTAGCAATATAAGACTAGAGGGAAGGCAGCTAGTCATCACCACCCACCGCCAACTCTTGGGCTACTCTTTTACCAACGAAGAGTGGGATTGACCGTCACATTAGAACTCCCCCACGGCTGAAAGGGCGAGCATGTTTGGTGGGATGCGGATTCGAACCCGCGACCCTCAGATTGTGGGTCGAGCGCCTTATCCACCTGGCCATGCCGGGCTAAATAATACTCAATAATGTTAGTTTACTGATCGAACACCTTTAAGGGGTACAGGTGAACTACTTCCCTAGCCATTAAACTGTAGAATAATACTGAAGAATGTTTAATCACAATCTTTAAATTCTCAAAGAATAATGATAAAGCAAGCCTATACATTCAGTTCACCTTTGTTTAGAAATGTATCATTTTCTTTTAAATGTGTCACAACTGTTGGATGTTATTAAAAACTATTATCCTTCTCATCTAAATGTCGAAAATCAGTAAAGTTAATTTCCGCTCTGAAGACTGTTAATTCTGACTCCTTCATCACATACGAGTAAAGTCAACCTTCACGATAAATTGTGGAATAACATACTGAAGAATGTATATTTGAATCTTCTAATAGATACGGGTGAAGATTTTTCCAACGAATTTATTATCTCTTATTAGTGTCGTTTTTGTTTACCTTTGTTCTGTGTTTTAGTGTGGATGCTTATTTTCAAGAGTAGTACAAACTCAAGGAGAATACGAACAAACATACGTTTATTTACAAATCACACGGACAAGGGTAGGTTCAATTATAATTGGGCACCAATGTCCAGCCTTTATATAAGATTTAGTAGGATTTTGGCTTTTAGATCACGTGATGTACATACACTCTTCACGTTACATTTCACCATTCTGAGTCGGAGCTTGTGCTTTAATAACTAATTCAAAAGAGCGTAGCGCGCTAATTATAAGGGTAACAAGATTGTAACAGTAACAAGACTGAATCAGGATTTGCGTGTCTGTGGTCGTATCTATACATTGGTTACTTTTACAGAAATGTTTCTTTAATCATCATCATATATGTTTGTAAGTTAACTACTTTTACATAACAAACAACCAGATTAGATTACCTTCAGCCATTAAATCAAGCAGCCGTATGGTACTTTTAAGTAAGGTTTACATGGCGAGATTTCACGGGCGTTATTTTATTATAACCTATGTTATGTGAGTTAATACCTTTACCCATAAGGACATTTACTATTTAGTGTTTTTGTAGTTAGTTCATGGATGATAGAAAATAGTGAATCAGAATATACAGAAGTTCACTATCAAAAAGTCCTTTTATCTATCAGCTCTGACACTCGATGGACACTAGTAGAGCCAATTTCGGTACTAAACTGTAAAACGGCGTACAACAAGTATTGGTAGACAACTTGTACTCATGGGCGTAACTACCTATCTTACAAGCTAGATCGGGTCCAAGATCCCCCGACTCGTCCTTCCTCTCCCACCAGCCTCTTGCGGCCCCATAGTAGTTAACATCAACTTCCAAATAATTTTGTCCCACAAACCCCATGAAGTGTAATTGTATCCCTGCTGGTACTTCAAGTTATAAATTTCAGTAAGCTTACGTCATGAATAGCCATTTGTTAGATTTTCAAATCGAAAACGTCTGACAGAATGAAGTTTTAGGTGGAGGAAGATTTGATAATTCAAAATATTTTAAGGTAAGATTAAATATTTACTTATAATGGTGCGAAAACTAGCGAACCATGTTACTTATAATGGTGCGAAAACTAGCGAACCATGCATCCAAATTAGCCCCCCCCTTCTATTGTGTAGTTGTAGAGTATTGGAGATTAAAAGATGCCACCTTTTGGGGTTCTCTGATAGTATGAGATCACATGACTTGTGACGTCATGGGTGAGTAAATGAAGTTCCTTATTAGTCCAACAGATAGTGATAGTTATAAAGAATGCTGCCAGAGAATGAATAGTTAATATTGGGTTCTCTAGAGGGTGTTCTAATATACGTCATCTTGATTGTAATGAATAATCACAGAGTTTGATTATAATATTGATTGACTTTATCTAATTACACCAACTGATAAAAACGATATTATCAGTTTGTAATTAAATATAAGATGATTAGTGATATATTGAATTTAGATTATCCATTCGACCGATGTATGCATATCCCAGCTTGTGATTACAAAGTTTGACGTCTTAATGAGCTTTGTCTTGACCTCGATTGCAAAGTTTCAGTACATTATTTATTCAATGTCATCTTGGTCAACTTTCTATCTTGTAATTTCATTTCAAAATCTATTTAACCAATAATATACATAAAATTTTATGTTGCATCGAGTTTGTTACCCATTGAAGTTTTCTATATTGTTCTTCATGATTTAGTCACATGGATAAAGAAGCTAAAAAATGCTACATCGAAAACATTTTTGTTCTTTCGAAAAACATCTAAATGGATTCAGAATTTGCCAACTTTTTGTATAAAGTTCGTAAAAAGGGAGTGATTTGATTTTATATTACCTCACCAAGTTGAACTAGAATGTCTGAAGTATAAAGCTGATATGAGGATCAGGCAAAATGCTCTTTTTCCTTATTAATTCGTGTAAAGCATGGCATCGCTGACCTCGCAGTCTGAGGATCGCGAGTTCGAATCCCCCGTCCCACCAAACATGCTCGCCCTTTCAGCTGTGGAGGCGTTATAATATGACGGTCAATCCCACTCTTCGTTGGTAAAAGAGTAGCCCGGTGGGTGGTGATGGTTAGCTGCCTTCCCTCTAGTCTTTCACTGCTAAATTAGGGACGGGTAGCGCAGATAGCCCTCGTGTAGCTTTGCGCAAAATTCAAATTCAAAACAAACAAGCATCATTGCCTGTAAATGCCGAACAGTTGAACCAACCTTGCAAATTCAATAGGTCACTTTTGTATTCATGAAGTATTTCTGTGGCTTTTGTGCGTATTTTGTAAGAACCCTGAAATAAGCGAATCAAAATGAAATATTTTACTGGCATGCAATCAATATATTGCTAGAAGAGAAATGTGGGCATTTGGTCTTGTGGTTACAATACAATGCCGTAGTTGTTTTACATGACCCGTTTATTAGCGAACTTAAACACATGAAAGTGTTGTTTTGATTGATCACAATTGTTGATGTGTGTGTGTGTGTTACAGCAAAGCCACATCTGGCTACCTGCTGTATCAACCGAAGAGAATCGAACTCTACTATTACGACATCGAGATCACGTGACTAGTATCACGCCACGTCATTCTCGAACATTCACGTCTTTTCCTTAAATCTCGTGATCCTTCTAGATATAGTGCAGTCTTGTATATATATATATATATATTTATTAGACCGGCCACGAAGCGACGGAGAGGTAATGAGTAATTGAATGTATGCGGACAGAATATTGT
>NW_013665754.1:694063-698597 GCF_000517525.1 Limulus polyphemus
TTAACTAACGAACGGAGACGTAACAATACGTTTTGTAATTTCAGAAATGAATCAATATGTGTGATTTAGTTCAATTTAGTTTTAACTTTACTCACATACAGTTATGATGTTTATAATAGAATGATACCACTTCAAGTTCAGGCAATTTGAGGTATAACGAGAGGATGAGAAAAACGGAGAAAGCTACAGAAGATTTAACTTACATGATTAAAAATTTATTAGAAATGTGGATGGATAATCAGTTCATGGGTCTACTTGAGAGGAGCGTTCTCCATTCCATCACGTTACACAACATAACCTTTCTTGATCAGATACTTAAATAATGCTTTAATTGAGAGAAAGAAACCTAGTCTAAATATTCAAGAGGCCTGGTAATCAACCATAATGAAAGATAAGTCATAAAATCTCGGGTTTTTTAAACATAAACATATCAGTTGGACAAGATAGTAATATTTTCTTATAAACTTGGACACAAAATACTGCAAGTATCCTTTGTTTCTTACTGAAAATTAAATGCAACCGAAAAGAACAAGAATTACATAATCATTGAGTAAAACTTCACGTGAAAATGGCTAGACTATTGGACATTTTTACAGCGATTAAATCGTTAAATAGTTATTGCAATATTTATATAAAATTAACTTATTTTGCATACCTACAAAAATTATGATCATAAACATTTTCAAGATTCTAGGGCTTTCGTCTTGTTCAGATTATGAAATTTTTTATTAAATTATTGAAAAACACAAAGTTGTGTTTTCTTCGACGTTTTGCTTTCTACAAAATTGTTTCGCTAAATTGTTTAACCTTTCACTTCAGAGTATAAACAAGTCCTACAGCAAAATATTGGATCTGTTAATGCAGTGACGTTTCTAGGCGTTTTTTTATTATTATTTATTTAGGGTCAAGGAGTTAGTTTGGGGGATAAGAAATTAACACTTTCATGTTAACTAGGAGTCACAGTGTAGGGATTTCAAAAAACCTTAAACGACTAGATCTCAGATGGAAGGCTGCTGGTGGCAGAGCTCTCGCATGGAGGATTTGCCGCCACCCTGGTGGACACAACCTTAGATGGATGGTTGGACTCACTTCTATCACAAACTTGGATATTATTTAAACACAACTCTCCGAGAAAAGCAAATATGGCGCACCACTTTGATTACAACTTGGAAGAAAACCTAAACTATAAATACAGAGATGATTAATGAATTATAGGACTTAGAAACTCACCATCTCGTAGAATCACAAATTAAACCTAAAAATGTATTTTAATTGCTCAGATGACACGTATACACTTAGGCGGCAATAGTTGTATTAAATCCATAACCAAGAATGGATTAAAGGAAGGTAAAAGAAGTCAGACACACTCCATACATTATATTATATATTTTTTTCATTAACGTTATGTACTTCTGTATTTATTATTAGTTACATTATTTCACTAAAATAAAAGATCGAAATCAATAACCTGTATATTCGAATGCTGCAGCGTCATCTAGTTTCAAAAATATAAATAGGCCTTGCTTATCGAAGTAATATTTTTCACATCAAAAATAACTCCCATAAGGAAAAAAATAGGTTGAATTACACTGAATGAAATACTTTTGATTGTAAGGTGGTTTTATACCATGATTTTACACAATAATCGTTTCTCCAAGGAAATATATCAGAAAAAAAATTTGATTAAAAATAACTGCGACCAAACTAAGCTTTTACAACCAAGCGTGTTTATTGATAGATTTACTAACCCTAGGCAAGTTGCTGGTGAACAGGGTGAAGTTAATCAAATTAAGCATATAGTGTAGGATAAAACTTTGGTCTTTCTAGTCGCTATAAGATTACGTACATAATTCTTAGCTCATGTTAAATCTTGTACCACCGGGTGAGTTAAAAGATATTTCTTCCTAAAGATTCTCTTTAAGGAAAAATTGGATGGGTGAACTTAAAGTATTGGCAATAAAATCTTGTTAATATAATAGCGTATCCTACAATATGTAATTTTTTATTTGTTCAACAAATACGTATTGTTCAAAACGTACAATTTATTTGAACCAGAATGTTCGATTAAAATTAACTTAGATTACCCTGTATACATAGATCGTAGCATGAGTATTTCGAAACCTAGCACAGATATATTTCTACATGGAGAAATAATATATTAGAATTTTAATGATTTTTTAAATGAGTTGTTAAATTTGTTGTTACGCACAAAGTTGCAAAATGGAATATTTGCAATGTCCCCACCGAAATGATCAAATCACGAATTTTAGCGTTATAAGTCTTCTAGCTTTCCAATGAAGCATCAGAGGGCTGGGTGTTATTTGTTTGACAAGTGCAAAACTAAGCAATAGGCTATCTGTGCTCTTCTCACTGCGGGTATTGAAACCCAATTATTAGAGTTATAAGCTCTTAGTTTTACCGCCAAGTCATCGGAGAGCAAAGGCTAGGTAAGAATTCAGAAGTTACGCCGTTTGCCTTACAAAGTTTTGGAAAAGAAAATAATATAAATTATTAACATAGATCTTAATACTGTTACACCTCTGTTCTTTAGTTAATTTTCTGTAAAACAAAAATTCTTTCTGAAGAAACTTTACCGATACAAGTCCTTTCTTAAATAAAACTGGTTTCTTCTTTCTGAATACAACTTTGCGATACACTTAATTTCAACAGTCGCTCTATAACAAACGCTATAATTCACAACGAACTTCTCACGTGCTCAACAATATTCTCTCTGTCCCCAGTTCAATTACTCAATACATTATTGCCGTCACGTTGTGACCGTCTTATATATAAAAGAATACCGAGATCTTGTAAACTCCCGATATTTCAGGAAGGGACGTGAACGTTCGAGAAGCTTGTGGCGTGATACTAGCGTCATGTGACTCCCGATATCGTAACAATACCTTTTCTCACTACTGAATATTGCAAGTGTATGTGTGTAATTAAAATTAATAACCTGTTAGGAAAAGTTAAAACTACTTCATCCAGCTGTTTCTTGTTTCTTACGTCTAGCTGGGGGTCGTATATGAAATAGTTGATTTTTTGTTTGTTTTTAAACACAAGGCTACATAATGAGTTATATGCGCTGAGCCCACCGTGGGTATCGAGCCCCGAGTATAGCGTCATAAATCAACAAATGTTACCGCCGAGTCACTGAGGGGGGTGGCAGATGCATGAAAGTTTTGTTATTACATTATGTTTGTACTAATTAAACTATACGGATTATAGTTTCAAAGTTTAACTACGATAAACTTGGATACTTAAGGATAAATACTACCGTTTCAAGTTTATATAATAACACGACTACTAAAACAGATTCTTTTAGAAACACGTGCACAATTAATCACATATCTCAGTTTGAACCAAATTTTAATTTATATTTCTGAAATCAGCATTAAAAATTGCATTCAAAAATATATATATTATTTTCCATTTGAACGCGGTGCACGAAAAAGAAGAGATCCTGGGGTTTATTAAAGGATTCAGACATACAGAATGTTTCTATTGATAATTCGATAAAGGAGAGAAACACAAAAAATTTAAATGTGGAAACTTTTATTTTTATATGTACATAGTACATACCTAATAAATTATACAATAGAAACTTTATACACAATACAGCAGAAGAACCAAAACTTGGATATCAATATCTACCAATACAAGACAATGAGTATTTGAAACTGACAGATACATTAGTATATTTCCACACTACTTAAAACTAATAATAAGTGTAAGATTATGAATTTGCTGTTAGACAAATATTAAAGTCATTATTAAGAACAACGTCCAACCCTTTTATCCATAAAGTTCGATACGACCTTACTATATTAAAGCAAGGTTTGTTCTGAACCTACTTGTAACTAAAGTTAATCCAAAATTAGCAAAATAAATCAATGACTACATTCTTCACACATCTGCTTTTAGTTTTCACTATTACTCTCCATCAGAAATGACGAAAATTAAAACTACAGTTATACTAAAATAAATGGGTCTCAATAACAAATTTTAATCAAGCCATCTTAATACACATATTGATGTACAGTGTTTGTTAAACAGCATTCATAAATTCTTACGTGAAACACTGTTTATACTTATTTGAGTTATTTAGAAGTATTTATAAACTCTGGATCACTGTCCACACTTACATGAATTATTTAGAACCATTTACAAACTGTCAGTCACTGTTTCTACTTTGGAGTTATTTAGAACCATTCATAAACTCCACGTAAATCACTGTTTATACTTACTTGAGTTATTTAGAACCATTTAAAAAATCTGAACCACTGTTTACACTCACTTGAGGTACTTAGAACTCTAGAGGTCATGATGGAATTTATGACCATAAACTACACATGAAAATACTATTTTTGCCCAGTTTTACAGCTTCTGCCTTTCTCAATGGCTAAATACCTTCGTTATTCTATTTATAATTCAAGTGGTATGTACAGAAAAGAACAGTACAACAATACATCTACATAACATGCTGATATCTGGTTCAACCATACCATCAAGATAGGGGGAAAAATCAATTCAC
>NW_013665754.1:699320-711754 GCF_000517525.1 Limulus polyphemus
TGTATATATATATATATATATATATATATATACACACACACACACACACATGCAACAAACAATACTTTAAAGTGCAATGTTTTTGAACAGTACTTATCTATACATATTGAAATTAATAAAAAAATTCACTTTAAACATTATTTATAATATATACTTAGAAACATATGTATAGTTCAATTAATATTTACCCCTGTAATGTTTACTTTCCATGATAACCCCATTGAGTCACTTATGTCATGTAGATGTACTTTGTAAATTACCACTTAAATTGCAAGTAAAACAGTAGATATATAGTTCTTGAGAATGAAGGAAGCCGAAACTTTGGGTAAGAATAATTTTTTGCATCTGGAGTATGTGGCTGTAATCTTTTTACTAGATTTATGTTGTACTCGCTATATAAAACTGGAACAATCACATTGAAATGCAGAACTGGAATTCTGTGACAATATTTAATCCTGTCACAAAATAACAATTTCAAAAAAACAGAAAACAATATGTACAAATATCAATGCAAAACTTATAATGCGTGTGAATACATATACATATTTTATAATAACAAAAATAGCTTATGATATGCACACACAAAATAGAAAGTGCAATATTCACAAATGTTTATACTACACATTTTACTCTCAAAAGCAATTAAGGATAATATTTAAGTTTGCTTTACACTTGGCAGATACCTAGAAAACCTTTACTTAGCATTTGGAAACAATTTACTCACAGAATTATTCCAAATTCATTTTACTTGCTGACCCTTTTGGCTTATATAAATAATCTTAATTCATGTTATATTTTCTTTGCAAATCATTTTGGCTTATTCAAGTAATTTTAATTCATATTACACTTTACTTATGAACCATTTCAGCTTATCCAAGTAATCTTAGTTCATATTACACTTTACTTGGGAACCATTTTACCTCATACTGGTAATCTTAGATCATATTACATTTACTTGGAAACCATTTTGGCTTCTATAAGTAACCTTAGTTCATATTACATTTTACTTGAGAACCACTTCAGCTAACACAAGTAATTTCAATCTTACTTTTTACATCGCTAATATTATGGTTTATGCATGTAATGACGGCTCATCTTATTTTATACTTCAGGAAAACTTTGTCTAATATAAATAATTTCAATTAATAGTATACTGTATTTGAAAAATCTTTGTGACTTACAAAGATAGTCTCAGTTAATCTTACACTGTGCTCAGAGAACACTTCAGTTGTACAAGTTCAAAAGCGTTATTAAATATCTGATTATTTAAACAAGATATTCAAATAGGTAGAAGAAATTAAACACTTCGTCTATTAGCAGAAAAACATTTAAGAAAGTACGATAAAATAAAAATCTAAAAGCTTAAAAGTAAAATTTTGATCTACGGGTATCAGATGAATTGCTTTTATATCCAAAATAAGTGATATTTTACCTATGTCAAATGAAATGTTCTATGTTAAAAAATATTACAAAAAGATTATGGTTTAGGAACGTTAGAATAAGGTTTGAGCTATGGGTGTCAGGTTATGTGTTTTTATGTCCACAAAAAATGACAGAGAAGGACTTTATTTATGGAAGTGCTATGAATACATTAAATTAAAATCGATTTAACAACATCAAATTTCAAACATTTTGCTGAATTTTGTCATCTTTTGGAATCAAGAAAACAACTTTATAAGAAAACAAGTTAACTTTATACAGATCCATGATTTTAAAAAGTTACCTAATCTTTCAAGATTTTACTGCTGAAATGGTTTTATACTTAAAGGAGGTAGAATAAGATAATTTGAAGAAGAATGTGTAGTGTTTCCTGATGTTAGCTTGGGAGATATAATAATCAGGTAAAGGATATTTAAAACAAAGATTGTTTTCTATTACAAATGTATAATGACTGAATGATTTTTTTTTCTAATTTTCTTTGCTATTCATTAATGATTTAAAACGACTTTTCCCATGGCTAAATTTTAAACTTTTATTCTTAAACTCTTCTACTAAAGTTGCTTGTTAAGATTAATTATTCTATACCATATTTACCTTTCCATGTGAAATATAATGTTTTCATATACAACTGCATGGTACTTTTAAAAAAATTCTAGTATACACAAACTTGAACTTTATTGATGACCAAAAAAATTTACAGAGATTCCTTTATGCTGAGTTTCCTAATTTGAAAATATTAAAGTTACCTCTCTGGAAAAGTATAGATAGATATCTAGCTCCAAGTATCTGTGCTGGATGAATCAAAAGTGCATATCCTGTTAGAAAGTTATCATTAACATAGAGAAGTTCTGGCCTTCAGTTTTCAAATGGGTTTGTGATATAAACCAGACAAAAAAAACAGACTAGGATCTATTTACAGAATGAGAATTATTCTTCTATAACATCCTCTATATAACATTATAAATAGTACCATGTTCATACAAGACTTCACCCAAATCAATCAGTTCTGAGAAAGTCATAAACAGCTGCACTAAAGATACCTGTGCACAGAAACTTACCTGCATGCAATAATGTTAAAACTTCCAGTTCATCAACATTAAATTCATTTTATACATAGAGACAGACTCTACTGTTAACTTCCAGTCCAGTAAACATCTAATGCCAAACTATATTCACAAAAAATGCTCTCTCATATTTACTATTATCCAAAGTTGTAGAAAAGTATGTTGAAGGTTGTAAAACTTTACAGAAAGATACACAATTTGTTGTGGTGATTAATTTTACAAAAATCTTTGTTGAAAAAAAGATGATTTTAAATATGTAGAAAGCTATACCAACAAGATGTGATATCTGGTTTATGACTCATTCACAATTTTTGCCATTTTCACTCACATAAGCTGCAGAGAGAAGCTCACGTATACTTTCAAAAAATATCAAAGGACATCACTTGCTATGAGCAAATAATTGGCAAAAGCACCAACCAACAGCAGCTTCAGCATTCAAAACATGTCTTTTCTGGTACCTATTCATAATGACTAATGTCCAATAGTGTATTTTTATAAAATTTCACTATTTCATATATATGCACTTTCAGAGACTGAAAGCAGGTGGAGTCACAAAAAAAGCACACATTTTGTATGTTCATGAAAACTGCAGAAGTTGTAAATAAACTAAACAACACGTGTTTTATTTTTACAATTCATAAAACAGACAGGTATTTTTGTGTATCTAATCACTGTTTCAGAGTAATAAGAACAGTAGCAGTTTCTGTATTTCAAACAACAACATAACTCTTCACCACCAAACAAGGTACTGGAAGACTATTTGTTAGACACCAAATACTTTTCCTTTCGTTTAAAATAAACAGAAGTGGAAAGAGTACAGCAAAGATATGGTTACTCATGACATGTTTCACTTACAGGTAAACTAAGTTTTCTATATATATCTATAGCAAAAAAAAATCTACATAAAATATACAATTTCTTAACTTCACTAGTCATTGCAGTAACATAATGTGAAAATGCATTTCCAGTAGATACTTCTTCATTCAAAATAGCTTGATTCCTTTGTGCATCTGCCTACAAGATTTGCATGCCTTGAGTTACCTCCCACATAAAAAACTTGGGTTTAACGTAAACTTGCACTAGTGTACAATGTCATCATGATGTGACATTAGCCCTCCTCCAACAGAAAAACAACATAATCTTTTTGTGCAGTAGCTTCTCCTAAGCACTTGTGTTCAAATTAACTTTATTCTTAAATGAGACAAAACAAAAGTGGATTGGAAGCAGAGATGGTGGGTAGGAAAGTGTACAGAGTTGAGTATTTATTGGAAATACATTTTCATTTAAGGAAAATGTTAACATCCAAGATGATACCTCACTTCTTCACACAGAATAACTAGAATCTCACATTGAAATGGTGGAGAGGCTGGAGCAAACATTAAGTCTATATGAGCTCTTTTCAGAAAGGGCCTGAAGGTAAAGCCCATGGATTGTGACACCCAATGACACGGGCTCCATAGACACACACCTGCATCTCATCCAGGATATACTCTTTGCCTGGAAGGAAAAGCAAAAGAAACCCAAGTGTTGCAGGGATAGGTTTATTGTAGCATGACCATCTAAGCAGTAGCACACAAGTGGTCAGCAAGTCAAGAACTGTAGCGTGGCTAGAGCATGATCACACCATACAGTGTGTCTGACCTAGACTCAACTGGACAGACTGGTAAGGAGTGATGAACACATCTTGCAGCAGGAGGAGAGCTGTTTCAAGGATGACCCACACTGCCCTACTTCCCACCATATCATGCTGTACACAATCAGTGAGGAAGTCTCCAAGGTCTGTCACCCAACAGTTAGGAACGACTCCACTTGAAAAAGTGGGGGGGGGGATATCAGCCACCTGGTGGGATCCTATTAAAGGAATGAAAGTGTGCCTACCCTTCTCAAAGAAGGTGTGTGGATTGAAGAACATTGACTGGAGAGAGTCTAACTCCCACAAGAGAAGAAGCTGATGTGATGAAATGTGAAAGAACCAAATGAAAATGACCAGTGTTAAGAAGGAAATATACCTTAAGAGAAATAAGGTATAAGGAACATGAAGCCAACAGCTTGAATGGAGCACATGCGAAAGTGTAGAATACCACATTAAGGTTCCAGTCAGGCATGGGAGTAGGATGAAGAGGTCAGAGAAGAAGGAAGAGTCTGAATAAAGTGGAGAGGATAGGAGAAGTAAAACCAGGCAGTAATGGAAAAGGTGCAAAGAATTTGATAAATCTGCTCAAAAACCAGCAATGGTGGAGATTGACATTTCAAGATCAAACAACCACGTGAAAAAGGCTGAAAGATGGGCCAAAGTAAGACAGCCCAGAGGATGGGAGTAGCAGATGGACCAAAATCAGAGAAAAACCCACTTCTGTTGATAGACAAGCAGATTTGAAGGACAACAGGAATGGAATATATAAAAAAAGCTATTTGGTTGAAGAGGCTAGCCCTGCAAGCAATGGACCAGACAAATCCCCACATGAAGATGATGGGTTGCCATTCCTTGGTGTGTGGTTGGAGCAAGAGAGAGTGGAAACAGAACAGAAGAAGAGGGGAACTGGTGCAATTGATGATGCAAAGGAAACCAGGGCTGAACTGGCCAAAGGGATGCCACCAATAGGATCAGATAAGGAATATCATATTTCAAACTGATGACAAAAGGGGTGATGAAGGCATCAATGAGAGGCATGTCCAACTGTAAAGAAACCCAATGAAAAATCTGAGAGTAAAGAGACTACTCCATGAGTAGAATTCTGTCTGCCCAAAAGAGGTCATCCACCAATAAAATGAAAACCCCTGGCACATGACAAGCTATGAGATGAAGCAGATGGGAATAAGCCCAAAACAACACGTCCAATACACAGAAGTAAAGAGTCTTGGAATGAGTACTCCCTTGATATTTGATATAAGAAATAACTGTGGAATTGGCAGATTGAATCAAAACCAACTGATTCACAAGAAGATGGAGGAAATGGGAACTTGCTTGATGGACTGCAAGAAGTTCAAGTATTTTAATGTGAAATTAATGCTCCTGCAGAACACACACCCAAATCATGACATCTTTCAGAAACATGCCCCAGCCCAACAGAGAAGCATCTGTAAATAGATGTAGATCCAGTTGGGGGGTAGCAAGGAAATGCCCACTGTCATACAGACACAATTAGATGTACCAAATATTAGGCAGGCATGAGAAATGACATGAAAGACTTGACAAACCAGCACAACCAAGCAGCCTCCTACAGAGAAAGCCAATTATGATAACGAACCTCAGCCCCTATTCATAGACTTGGCAGGCAAATGTTCCCATGGTTCAAATGAAGCCATAAAAATATAGTGCCAAATGGAAGACCACAGAACTGGAAAATTCGGACCCAATGGATGAATCATAGAAAATGCCTGGAGGATGGAACAGTCAAAATGTGTAAATAGGCATCTGAAACATCAACCATGGTCATCCACAGACCTGGTAAAAAAGAACCACTAGAGAGAAAAGAAACAATCCATATGGAACCGAGGGAATGACAAGAAACTGGTTGTGAGATGATAGGTTGATAACCAGATGCTGGTCCCTACAAAGAGCAAGAGAAATATTCTCCTGACGGCAATCTTGGCCCAGAGATTGAAGATCACATCCTGAAGATAAAAGAGAGTGGAGGGAGGAGGAGGAAAGGAAACTGAAAAAAGGGGAAAAGGAAGAAGGCAACCAAAGGCTTTTGAAGAGAGACAGATGGGTCCCACATGGCCAGACCCAATATGGTAGTTATCAATGAGATGAACAATGAGCCTGATGTTAGGAAGCAGAAGAACAAAAAGAAAAAGGCTGGGAAGCAGGAATGGGAAATGTGGAATCAGCAGACCTAGGAGCAAGAACAGAAGGGCATGGTGAGAAAGACGAGAAACTAAAATAGACGAGGAGGAATGATGCCGAGCCACCTCAGCCCATGTCTCCAGTGAGTCAGGAACACCCACAAAAACCTCAGGGCAAAGAAAAGAAGCCCAACAAAAATCACAGAGATAAGTGTGAGTGAGGCATAAGTTAGCTAGGAGAGCATCCCATCCAAACAAGACCGAACATCAGAGAAACCCAATGAGAAGGGATAAAACAGAAGAATTATGGGCCAATGTGGTGAAAAGAAGAAAATATATCTTTCCAGAAATCTCCTCCAGAGTGATGATGAGCCTCAGAAATAAGGTGAAGTGACGAGAGATAACACAAGAAGGTGATAAGAAAGAGATAAAGGCGTGAAAACTGAGCACTAGAAAGAGAAATAAAAGTTAAGGGATAAAGATGTGACTAGAGCAAACCTTGGTGAGAGAAATATCCAGTCAAAATCATAATTATCTTGGTCATGTTCAAATTGGGAAGAAGGAATGGCAGCTCAATGGACACGAAGAGGAAGCCCAGTGTGCAAGAAGGAACATACAACACATTGAGCAATGACTGTCATGTCCCCATCCGGCAATGAGCATGCAGTAACCACTAGATACAGGTCCCACATTAGGGACATCTACACTATTACAGGATGAAGTGGAAGTTATTGTCACTTTAGTCATAATGGCAGGTAATCACCAAATGTTTTTTGGGAGGTTTTTTATCAAAATGAAATTAAAGAAGCCACACTGATTATGTGAAACACAAACATTAAACCAGGTAAACTTGAACAAAAATTAACTCATCATAAACAATCGCATATCACAAGTAATTGATTAACAACTTTTGAATATATCTACCAAGGAAAAGAATGAAGTTAAATCAAGTGCAAATGCTTAAGGGGAAATACTGAGAAAGGAGGTTATGTTTCCCATCTATTGGTGGAGGGCTATCATCACATGATGATGACATCATGCACTAGTGCAGTTCACGTTAAACACCTTTTTAGATAGAAGTTAGCTCAACACTAGTAGCATGTAAATCTCATGGACAATTGCATGAAGGATTTGAGCTATTCTGTGTGAAAAGGCAAAATATTGTCTTGGAAGGTAACTTTTTCATTTACTATTCCATACTTTTATAGCTCTAATTTAGCATTTTTCAACCTTTTGAATAACCAGGACCAGGTTGCTGCCTCCCTAAACTGTCAGAGTACAATGATAAATTAATACAATTTATGTGAATATTCTGTCAGTTTTTTGTTTGTTTGTTTTAATAAAATCACATAGACCAGCATTGGTCTGAAGACTGGTGGTTGAGAAACTCTGCTCTACCTAACTTGTATCTCATGAGATATTAAAGGCTTCAACTTTCTTTTAGCAAGAGATGAGATGAATTAATAAAAAGACAGTACATTTGTGCCACCTGTTATACTCTATGTCATGAATGCAACAAAACTTTGGAAAGCTATAAAGGTAGCTACATAAAATCATTTTATATTTTAATCTGTGGCACTTCATACCAACACTTTACACACCTGAGAATGTTCAGTTTTTCTTAGCAAAATTAAACCTATAATATTAATACATCCCAATGTAATATTATTTACACAAAAACTTCTTGAATAAGAAACAAATCATTACTGGTTTGAGCAAGCTTTTTAATTAACCAGGAATATCAGGTCTGAAATAAGTCATTTAACCCTTTTGCTGCATAGTTGGGATGTATTTGAATAAACATTTATACCCACTGACTGTGAAATTAAAATTTACCCCACAACTATGAAAAAAGTTTCCCTCTACTGCAACATGCGAGAATGTCCCCCTGTACTTGAAACAATCGCCAAAGCTGCATGTGTGCTGCCATCTGTGTTCTACACCATTAAATTTGGATGTTTGTCTCTCATTACAAAATTACCAACTTTGCAGGAACACACAAAATCTATATAGAGACAGCTTATTTGTATCTTGGATGTAAATAATTTGTTTTGTATTTTGTAATGATTTTGGCTTCTTAATGACTTAGTTTTGTCTATATTTATGCCATTTACTGGAGAACACTTTTCTTTTAATTTTCCTCAATTTTTTGTTTCAATCATTATTTTCCACTATCCAATACGGCTTTTAAGGAATATTACTGTCAGATATTGAAAAAGTAACACAAAGGGTCAAATTCATACTTTTATTTTTTGGTGGATAATTGACACTTTTTGGGAATCAGCCTGAAAATTAATTGCACAGTGAAAGAGTTAAACAAACAGAAATAATTAAGCTGTTACTTTAAATACAGAAAATAAAAATTATTACACAATTTCATTAACAATGTTGGTATGATGTCTGCTGTGCATTGCAAACATCTTTATCTTCTTTTCCAATTAAACTAAATAAGCCTGAAGTTTTGTAGTTTATATTTATGTACACATTACCAAAATTTCATTATATAAGATAATACAATAGTTTCCCAGTATTTTATAGCTTGATAAAGAATTCCTAAAATTACTACTCACAGCACAGTATGAAGTTTGAGAAAGTTATTAAATTTCACTGAAGATTAGCCAAGTATTTTTAAATCATCCATGTTTCAGTTTCAACAGTTTAGAAAAAAATTACTTGTAATATGTTGATGCTCTTATTTTTAGAACAATCTGAAATTTAAAAGAAATTGCTACCTACAATTTCTTTCCAATAAGCAATGACTGACATCAGCTTTTGCATACAATAATAATGGAGTAATTAAAAGATCCTGTCATATCTTTACAAAATGTACTGGAAATAGAAGAGAATTTCAACCTGACTATCACAACTTTGGTTTACTTGTCGTAGACTGGCTTTTCACACACACAAATATCTTCTTAAAGGCAGAATCCATGTGTTCACTATAACTGTTAAACAATCACCTCCAGTTTATCAATTTACTGAATTTATACATCCAAGCAGTGTTGATAATTAGCTTTTATTGTTTTGCTCTAGGAATGAAGAGATCTTTTTCTATGACTAGTATGTAACAGTGGTCTAATGACTGTCTTTTAACTTTTTTTCACCCACTCTCCAGGGCTCGTCCATATGCATCAGTATCCACAGAAAATGCCAGTTTGTGATGCATTGCGTACTTTCCAGTCCAGAGACGTGCAGTTCTTTCAAATGATTTTCTATCTTCATTATAAAGCTTCCCCACTTCTGGTTCCATACACACATAGCAATATGGGTCTGTTAACAAGGACTGAATGCTAATTAGAACCTAAAACAAAGAAATGTACACAAGTAAGAAATATATGGTTATCAATGCTTCACATAATGACATGATCCAGTTTATGGGTACAGGCATAATAATACACAACACATATATAGCACATGTGGCCAATTTAGATAAACATGGTACGTACTTCAATATTTAAAAAACATACAGATTTCAATTAATTCTAAACACAGAAAATACTTTGTATAACAATGAAATACAAGTCATATTAGTTTAAAACAAAAAAAAAGACAACCCTGGCTCCATCCCCCCTTAACTCAAAAGGTCAATGAAACAGAATGACAGTAACTATAACTATATATGGGCTTGGACCAATGCAAATAACTTAAACAGGGTTCAAAATAAACAAAAAAGACAAAACATTTGACCACAAGGTATAGTACTTTTTGTACTGTTTAATTAATTTAAGTGAATAATGAAATTTCCTTGTATAATTAGGTATCTGCAGTTCTAATTTAATACTTCATTTTTACATAAAACACTACAAAATTATATACAAAATTCCTTGTATAATTAGGTATCTACAGTTCTAATTTAATACTTCATGTTTACATAAAACACTACAAAATTACCACATGACTAAAAGAAATCACAAACTTATCATCTACAAAAACATAATACAACAAATTTAATATACACTATCCTTCCAAAAGTATCTGGACTTCCCCTTTAAGGCAATGCACTGGTCCTCCCGGGAAGCTGAGCTGCCTCCACTATAAATGTTGTTTAGGAATAGTAGAATGCAAAATCATTCAAGCTGATATTATTTGAGATGGGAGTCTTGTTGAATGCCATGTGCAAAAATCAGTATATGTGATCAGTGCCATGTCTGACCATCCCAGGTGCACTATACTTGACATCATCAGAAAATATGAAGTCAACTGGACTGTCCAAGCAAACCTTTACATCAGAATAGGACAGACGTGCACTTGTACAAGTGGTGAGCATTTGTGGGCAGCCAAACTATGACCGATGACCAGACCATCAACGTGCATTTTACAACAAACATTGCATGAACATAGGTACTCTGGGATGGATGGAAAGAGGAAACCATAGATTCAAACATAATCTGGAGGATGAGAATCAGATCATGTTATTCTAAATTGGACTGGGCAGAAATGTGTGTGTATCCAGTGAAGGTGCAAAGTGCAATAGCATCTTACAGACTCTCAGTACCAGTAGATCCTGATAAAGCACCTTCTGGGAGCCATGTCAGGTTTGTGGTACAGCAGTAACACAATTCTCCCTGTTATACCATGCCTTCAGTTCTATTAAAGGTTGGTTTGTCATTGCATGCTTCAAACAGTTGTTCATAGTCCTGATTTGAACATTTGAAAGCTGTATAGTAAATAACAGTGTCAGAATATTTTAGGATGCTAGTTGATAGCATGCCTCATATGAGTTCAAAAATAATTTCGGCCAAGTGGATGTCTACACAGTATTAGAGCCTCTGAATACATAAATACCAGGATATTGTAATACCCAGATAAGTTTGGTAGGGCAATGTTTACATGTATATACAAATGATGTTAGAAAAATCCCCTATCATATCAAAATATTCTATCACACCAATTTACACTGTTAATTAGGATATATTTTTGTTGCAACAATCAACCAACACAATTACTGATTTACTGTAGAGTATAGAGCAAGTGGGTTCTATATTTCATAGCTGCTATTCAATAAAGTAATCTTAACTTAACTGTCTGACATCCACACTTAAACTTCACAAACTGAACACCCACCCACCTTAGAAATAGTTAAAGCAAGACTCCAGTTATGAGTGATTGAATCTAATCCAATATCTCCATGGCGACTCACATTAGGGTGAAAAACTTTGGTGATAAATCGAACAACAGGAGGTTTCATGGGATAACTAAAACATTTTAACAGGAGTAAAAATGAAGGCATTATTTGCAGTTTTCAATACAGCTTACATGTGAGAAAATGTTTTCATTAAAATTTATAATACAGTAAAAATCATGCTTAGAAAATGTTTATTAACCCTTTCGATATGAGTCACAGGTGAATGTCATCTAGTTTGTTGACTTGCATTCAAAATTTTATTGAAATACTATTTCATGAATTTATGTCAATTAGTTTAGTATCAAACTGTAGAACTATACATTAACCAATTTGTTAATTTAAAAGTAAATATTATAAAAACACAGATAAACATAGATTTTTGTGTCACGTGGTATGTTGAATGCAGCACTGGTTCAAATTAGATGTTTGTGAAGTCAAAATACTAAGTTTGTAGTTTCATATGAATTAGAAACTTAAATTACAGATATTGACAAGCTAGAATATAAAATAAGAAGGTCTTGTCTTTTCTATTTGCTAAGATATTGCTCACGTAATAAATCAAACATAGTGGCACCCCACTCACCTTCCATTTTTGGAAATGCTCCCTTATAAACACTTACTTCTATATATGACATGAATGACCAATCAGAAGCTCAGAATGTCCCCTAAGCCTTTCTAATGTACCTAGTGTCATGTCTTTCTTTTAAATCAAGATTTCAATGAGGTAGGTTGTGTCTTTAGTCTGCTCGAAATTTCATATTTTTTTATACCCAAATACAGCTTAGTTACTACGTTTGATAAATTACAGCACAATTCTATGGTATTGATGTAGTTATTTTTGATTTTTTAGTTATTCAAAAGTATATATAAAACCTAAAAAATATTTTGTTTCACGTCCTTCACGTGCAAAATTTTTAAAGGCTTAGCAAAGTATGACAAGCAGCAACCGAGTACAAAGGTTGTAACTAGAAGAGATAATTGTTTGCTTTACTTCTTTATTTACTATTCTCTGTTTT